>NC_135355.1:26645485-26962568 GCF_051622035.1 Arctopsyche grandis | reverse complement strand
CTGGCCGGGACATGTACTAAAAATTGAAGGAATGAAACTGAAGAGGAGTCTCTTAGATTACCAGTCGATAATATTAATTTTATAAAAAGAAAAAAGAAAACTGAAGAAGATTTTTTATATTACCAGTCGATAAGATTAATTTTACAAAAAGGAAAAAGAAAATTGAAGCTTATGATATGCTTAATATAAACGAAAAATATATATTTATGTCATGGATGCTTAAATTTTAAAATTCTGATACTTAATATGTAGTTGGGTGATTAATTATAATAAAAAAATGCAATTGTATGAAATTTATCAAACCTATTACACATAAAAAAAGTTTCGTTCCAATCTGTTGAGCTGCTTAGGAGAAAAATGAGTCCAAAAACTTAAGAAAATAAGGAGACCTATGTATGTATGAGGGGACTTACCACTTCTAGTTAACCTAAAAATTTGATAAAAAATTACTTCATAACGATAAGCATTTCAGTAACTGATACTAAGTTTCGGTACGATAGGATTTATGGTATTTAAATTATTTGCACAGGCACACATACTAACACTAATAAACTATTTCTAAGCCATGAAAAAGTGATCCCTGATCGATTCTGAGTACTTCTATCACACTTTGAGAAACTGAATATAATATATGTAGATAAATGTATGTACATATAAATTCCTGGTATAAATAACCATGGAGTCACTCCCTGGCCCGGTGTTGCTGGCCAGCCTTGGATATACATATGTACATATGTATGTGACTCCAGGTCCATGGTTTCCTATTAGAATTTTCCAATTTATCCAATTTCATTATTGAAACGGTTTCAACAAATTTTAAGTCCATTCTCGTTTCTCGCAAATTTGGGTTTCTAGCATCTTGGATTTGTTGATTACTATAAAATATGCAACCTACGTATATACTCTGTAAAAGACTCGATGTATGTAATATCTTTAATATACAAGACATATTGTGATCATTCATAGAGTGTTAAGCTATAAACACACCTTTAAAATACAAAAAAAAACTTTTAAAAATCAATTCTTACTATATTTTTTAAATACCTAATGTTTATCTCGTAAAATAAGTATTTCACTATGTAAAACATTATCGTATATTTGCTTTGTATATATACAAGCTCGACGACGGAATAACCCGAAAAAGTTGGGAAAATGAGTCATGAGATTAGTGCTTCCAATCCCGGAAGGTAACTTTAACTAAACAAATTAATAAGAATAAAAAGTTGCTGCAAAAGATCAATGTTTTCATATTTCAAAAACGTTCAATTGTATTTTGCAAACTCTCCCGATGTTTCACGCAAAAATACTCCCATATTGGTACTAGTACTCCCAAAAATACTCCCATTTTAAATTTTCGGTTCGCACCCATAGATTTCTAAGATTAAATAAAACACAACAAATAAATTAAAAAACATCACTTTGATTCATTGATTCGTTTTTTTACAAATAGTTTGTACCGTCAAGTAATTATTCATCGAAACAATCCACCTAAAATAAAAACTGCAATTATGTACATACATTGACCCACGACTTTATCTATGTATTTGAGGAATATAGGATGGATAAAAAACAAAATTCGATAATCAAACATATGTATGTACATACACGCTCACACATACCGGCTATGAGCATTTTTGATACAAATTGAATACAAATGTAGGGAAACTTCACAAGACAAAAGTTCAACTTTTGATTTCTGAGAAAAACATAAAAAACTTTGAATCTCTAGAATAAAAGTACTAATTTCGGTTTAGGGAAAAGTATTTAAAAAATATTGGCGTATAATATTAATAATTTCTATTACAAGGAAAAAAAATTTCAATCCGATTTGATTAACGGTTTGGGAGATTATTGAATTCAAAAACATAAAAAAGAGGACACCTACATATACGGGGAGGTACCATTTCCGGTCAAAAAATTACGTAGTATCGATAAGAATTTTAGTAACCGATACTAAGTTTCAGTTCGATTGGACGAACGGTGTTCAAAAAATCCCCAAAATACACTGACACAATACACATACATGCACTCATCATAAACACATTTTTCTAGATCATGAAAACGTGATCAGTGATCGATTCTGAGTTCGAATCAGTCAAAATATGCGTTTATTAATTATATAATGTTGTTTTATGTTTTTTCCACATTATTTTTGTAAAAATAATATTTTTAAAGAAAATTTCTGCCAGCACCATAATCCCGGTATTCAGACTAGTTTCAGCACCGGGATTCACGGTACCAGAAAACACCGGGATCACACTTAATGTATGAATATTTCGAAAACATTCGCTGTATATTGAATTTTTCCATAGATGTCTCTATGATATTGTATGTATAAATATAAACTTAAATACGATTTTTTTAATGGAGGAAACAACTATGTAACAATATATGTATTGCATTCGGTTTCAAAATTGTCAAACATTTGTTATATCAAACATACTTAGTATGTTTTAAGAAGTAAAATTTTATAAATGAAATTAATATAAACTGGGATTTTTGGTCACCTGATTACGAATAAGGATAAAAAATGCTGACACTCTGGCAAACGTTGTTTTAGGCTTGCATTTAGACTGGCGTATGACAGATGTTGAACAGGGTGGTGAGGGGGTGGAGAGGAAAATGGAGTTGGAGGTAGAAATGCGAAGCCCCCGGAGGCCTTCAGACTTTCCCGGGAGTTTACTTCTCCCTCCCCTTGGTGAAAAACAAATTCCGTGATTTCCTCTGGGAGCTTTCACGCGCGTAGAACTACCATATCGCAAAAAGTGTCTTCGGATGAATTCACTTTTGATGGATGATTGACGTGCAGGATTAAAGGTTTTTAATATTAAACGTCGTGTTCTCGCCCGTAAAGAGATAACGCTCGTGTATCACGAGAGACGTTAAACGCTTCGACGATGTGCAAGCTTTTTTTGTTTTTATTTTTTTTCCGTGGAGGCTTTCTGCTCCACGCTCGTTGGAACAATAAGCTGCTTAAATTCTTATTTCAGAAAGTATATATTCTATGAAAAATATATAACGAATTATTTTAATAATTATGTAAAAGAAATGTTAGTGCGAAGTTAGTTATATGAAACTTGATCTATTTGAAGAAATATACACATAGTATTATTTAAAAGGTACCTACATATATTAAAATGATACTTTGTAAACAATTTTTTTATCATATCTACATATGTAAATACATACATACATACATACATATGTATATTATATACACACTGTATCGTAGATATTAGACAATTGCTGCTCGTGAACAACCGTTGGCTTGGCATAGTTAAACGCCTGATCTCGCTTTCGCGCTAAAAAGGCCTCAACGTATAGACGAGCTGTATACAACAGCCAATAATATCTCATGACCCATCGGCTAATGACCTCTCTGTATTGAGAGTATAAGCTTGAGTATACATACATACATATTGGGCGGTTTTGGCCCGTGATTCATTCGTAGCTGGATCGTCGGAACAAAAATAAATTATGTATCTCTACTACACTACTGCGTCTTTCACTCCGACCTCGGAAACCCCTCAAAAAGTCCAAGCTGAAATACTTTATTCAAATATCATAGAATTTTAACACTGTTTTATGGATATGATCAGAATAATCTCATTACATATTAATGTATTACTATTTATGATGACATACTCAATAGAACTAAATCGCGTGTTATGAATTTGATTCCGATCTACATAATATAAAGCTTTTGTAAGATGTTTTAATATAACATATTTTTGATTATTCATAAGTCCTATAAGCTATTAGAATTTGATGTATCTATTATAGCCGTAGCTAGGATAGTTTGCGCCCGTGGGAAAACTAATAACCCTTCTAATATCTTTTTACTTTATTTTTTTTTAATTTTCGACCATTCAAACATTCGACTTTTTGTAACTTTGTTTTTTTATCAAAAAATTGATCATCTAAATTTTAGATACAAATAATTAATAGTTTAGATCCTAAACTATTAATTATTTGTATTATGAAAAATATATTGAAAAAAATAAATGACTTTTCTCATGTAATATGAAAAATAAATAAATTTAATTAAAAGAAGAATGTCGTCATTTTCGAAAATAGACAGGGCGAATGGCGACCTTCCTTGTAGTGCTCGTCTGCATTTTAAATATCAATTATTAATAAATACGACAAATCGTAATTATTTGCGTGGAAAAGAAAAATTGCGTACAAACAATTTATTATATGTATTTACACATATTTAAATCTACAATCGGCACTTTATTTATAAATTTAATATATAAAAAAAACTCACTCAAGCTTTGATCAGAAAACATAAAAGAAAGTTCAATTCCAAAGAACAATTCCCCCGAAATAACATCAAGCATATTATTTTACATAGTATGGAATATTAGTATTAATATTATTATAGCCAGCAGCGTGGCTCGGTCGTTAAGCTTCTGCTTAACACTGAGAGGCGCCGAGTTCGATCCCTTGAGCTGACCTCGATTGAAAAAGAATTTTTCTGAGTATATCTGTAATGCTGCTGGTCAGACCAGGATTTGTGACTCCTGGTTGATCGTTTCCTATCAGAGTTTGCCAATTTTCTCTGATTTCATTGTTGAAACGATTCCCGATTAAAAATTGGCTAAAAATCCTTCCTACCCACTATGTCACCACTATTTGAGCATGATTAATGTAAATATTACAATAAAAATGTAAGTACAATTCATAGATGTCTCGTTAATTGTCGAGTTTGTCAGTGTCTCGTAATTTAGCGACTTATGTATATAATAAAAAATGCTGTATTGTTTGTAATTTGGCCAGGAAGGCGCATTGGGGTTTACCTGTAATGCCTTCCTGGTATGAAATAAAAAAAAATAAAAAAAAAAAAAAAAAAAAAAAAAAATTATTCGTGTTTCCCCCCCCCAATCTTGTACCCAAGGCTATGCGACCCCCTCTACCACCCCCATGCTATGGCCCTGATCTGTAATTAATATATTGTAATATTTCCTCAAAAATAGATCTGAAGATAAAATTCAAGAGTGGTTCTATTTATATTTAAGAGAAAACAATATCATATAGAAATGGTGTGGTGATGGAATTTATGTCAAACTAGTGTAGGGCCCGTTGATTTCAACGGGTGGTTTCGAAAAGAAATTGAAACTCGAATAAAAATAAAGTTAAAGATATGGAATCGACTGGTTTTGGAAAGACAAAGGCACAAAAAAATGAAAATTATGAAAAAAATGAAAAAAATGAAAAATATGAAAAAAATGAAAAATATGAAAAAAATGAAAAATATGAAAAAAATGAAAAAAAATTTTTTTTTCGATTGTCGACGAAAGCCGAAGATACGCGAATGATTCGTTCCCCATACTTGTAAAGGGTAATCGAATATTATGTACGTAATTTAGAGCATTTTTTCTATAGAGACCATAGTCTAATGGTTAGCGTGAATGTTCTGAGCCCAAGGACCCCAGCTCGACCCCGCGATTTGGAATTAATTTTATTTTTCAAATATCGCTAAAATATAAATTTATTTCAAGTAAAAATATATATTTAATTGTTTTATATGAAAAGAAAAAAATGGTTCAAAACCCCGCTAAATAAAATTATTATAATTACGTATTTTTATATGGCGAGAAGGAATATTTCAATTAATGTTTAAAAAAAAGGCGAAATGAAGAATTGGATTTTGCGTGATGCACGTGACAATTAGCTCAATTTAGACCCATATTCAGGCTATTTGGGGTGATCGGTTCGAGTCGCGACAAAGTCGTCTCGTCGAAAAATGAATTTGATTTTTATTGATTCGTTCATTATGTTCGGCGAGAGTTAGGACACACACACACACACAGATTACCGTCTTTATATATATGATATAAAAGTTGATGAAATAATAAAAGGCACACATGATAAAACGACAAAGATAGTGAATTCTTTACAAAAAGTCAAACAACTCGTCCATAAAAATAAAACGTCCGCATATTTACTTATATTTTAAAGGAGAAAAAAGAAAGATTTGAGGTTCCTTTGAGGTGATGTTGAAAGTCGTACGTTATATTAAAAATAAATACTTGCGGCTTCGGAGCCACTGGTTTACAAGAATCGGTGTTCTATTCCCAAGAATATTGTAAAATGATTTATCAAAGACATTATAAAAAAATTGATATTATGAGAAAATAAAATTTGTGAATTTGTGAATATTATATAATCCACGTATAACGAAAAGTATGCTCTATTTTTACTATTTTTTATATAAAGCACGTGTGTTTAACTCAGTTTGTATGTTCAAATCTATTGATAATAAATAGGCGGTCGAGATTAAAAACCTATCGCAACGAGGGCTCGCCTCATCCCAAAATGGTACGCGATCTCCAATGAGCCATACATATTCATGGTGGCCGTCGGTCGTGTGCGTGTTCCATCAACACCACCCCTAGGATATAGGTTTTATTTGATCTGAAAATGCTCCCGAGGGTGTGGACCTGCGATCCTGCATCTACTTAGGGCCCTCTCTCTATTTTATCTGGGCGATGGCGGGAAATTTGACTTGATGTCAGGTCGTATCCGATGCGTTTAGAACGCGCGTTCGGAATACTTACTGCTGAATTTCTTTCCGGCTCGTTATGTTTTTCTTTTCCTTTCCAATAGCGGGAATTTGAAGTATTTATATTGCGTTAAATATTCGTTAGTTTTTGGAATATTACTGCTTTTTCTTTGCACTTAAATTGTATTCGACTCATAAGCGACGCGTATAATAAACGAATTTCTCTGGTCCTTCAGTGAATGGCCGTAAAAGTAAAGCCTTTCTTTATTATAACAATATAAATTCATGCGGAGGAAAAGCCGTTTACCTTCCGAATTTGAAAAAAGGGACGGGATACGGAAAGTGGGTGTGGGGATGAAGGAGAAAAAGCGTTGTGTTAAAAAATGAATACCTTATAATCCCGAGTGTTCTGAAAAATCGTTAATAAGAAGTTTGAATTTTGTATAAAACTGGATTAAGAACTGGTATATAGAAGATATTGAAAATATTACGGGGTTTATATACGTATGTATTTGTAAGAATATAAATGATTTTTTTACTATAAAATTATAATTAAATGTTGAATGCATTTTTCTTAAACTCCAACAGTACAACTGAGATATGCTAATAAGCAACTTTTATAAACTGGCTGCACTCCAACTTGCACAACGATTTTTTTCTACAATGCCAATATACATATACATATGTACATGTATATAAATTGGAGTCGGTAATTTAATTTATTCAATTGCAGACGTACCAGGATTCAACGAAATTGTGCACTCTACATAAATTGAAGTTTGTTCTTACATTTATTTCCACGTGAAAAATATTTGCTAATTTATCCTAAAAAAATGTTTTATATGAACCACATTATCTGTCATGAACATACATATTTTAAATTCATGTTGACAGTATTTTTTTATGAAGATAGAGCGACATCTTTATATACTTATGTATATCAAATGAACTGATTGCACGAGATGTCTTTGGAATTGTTTTTCCAAATATCTAAAATATAAATATAAATATGTATGTATTTTCTGTATATTGCAGTGACAATATAAAACACATTGTACACTTGAACGTGTAAAAATAGGTAAACGGATGTTAAAGATATTATCTGCAAATATGGAAAATACGAAACAAATATCTTGAATAGAACACGAGCATTGTTTGTGTCGTTTTATCCTCTCGATTCTCAATCAACAGAAGCCTCAATAATGTAATAATAAAATTACACGCCCCAATTTTCCAAGCCAGAGCCTGCAATATGATATTATATATTGTTTTGTTTACGAAGCTTTTGGCTGATTTAAAACACCTATTCATAATACGCCCATGTTTGTTTTTACTAAGTAAAAGCAAGAAAAGGATTGGCTCGAAAAAGGTCAAGTTAAGATTCCAAACTGAGATATAAAACTACTGTGAGGTAGCTTAGTGGAAAATACAATTCGTGAGCCGAGTACTCGATTTTAAAGCGCAGTGTAGTCTAGTTTAGTATTCAATTATAATTATAATATTACGATTTTTTTTCAGTACAAATATTGTATTATGTGATTTTTGTAGTGAGGTAGCAGATTTTTATTTCAGGTTTAAAGATATAAAGGTTCATTTATACCAATACACCTCAAACCAGTGGCGTAGCTACCATTGCGCGGAGTGATGCAAAGCATCAGGGCCCATGCTCCACAAGGGCCCAAATTTTTTAACACTCAATATAAAAAAAAATATTTTGTCTATCTAAATATATTGAATACTGTAACGGAACAGAGCAGAAAACGACAAAATACTTTCTCACGTATTCCAATAAAAGCCAAGTAAATATGGATCATATTTGATGCCATATATAAGTTAAGCTGCGTATGACACATTTAGTTATATGGTCAATTACAAATGTGGCGTGTAGCCGCTCGTGCACGAAAATATTGCAGAAACGATATCTTACTTTAGACGAAGCCACTTTGGTGTCAAATCGTATATATGACAATGTTTGTAAATTACGTATTATCAATACGAATAAATAAAATCAGAAGAAGGAAGTGGGGCTCAAATGATGATTTTGAAAAATAACGTCGAAATATCATTAATTAAACGTTAAATGATGAGTTAGCATCCGATTACAAATTCAACAGTGAATAAATATTCAGACTAAATGTATTTTATAACATTATTAACTAGGTAAACGGTCAACTTAAAAGTCGCTTTCAAGAAATGCAGTTAGTGTAAAACTGTTTCAGTTTTCTTGAACCTCGCAATATTATGAATTCATCATAATTAAAATATTTTAGAAAATTGTTTAAAATTATGGAAAAAATATCCAGAAGTTTTCTCAGATAAATTTGATGACTGGTTCATTCAAGTAATTTCATTATTGAAAAACGATTTAACTGAAAATATGTCCATAAAACAATTTTCATAATTACTTGTAACAAAATACAGTTGTTTGGAAAGTGAATTTTCGGAAGCTTATGTCGTGTTTATGTTATTTTTTACTTTACCAATAACAGTGGCGAGTATTGAAAGATCTTTCAGTAAATTAAAAATTATTAAAAACAACGAAATAAACTCTATCGGACAATCAAAACAAAATAATCTTGCATTGTTGGTCATTGAACGTAAATAAGCGGGAAAAATTTAATTAGTGATTATGAAGCAAGAAAGAAAAATTAAAATTGGCGAGATTATTTCTAAAATATTTTATTATTTTCTCTATTATATGAATATTTATTATGTAAACTATGTAGAAAAATATCAAGGGGCCCTTGCGTAATATTTGCATCAGGGCCCAAAATTTTTAGCTACGTTTTAGTAAACAGCAGAACAAAAAATATTTTTTATTACATTCATATCTTCCGTAATGTGCTAGTGACGTATCAAAACAGCAGTAATCGACACGATCTATTGATACTATACAGCAGTAAATGTCACCGAAACGTATCAAGCAGAACTGATTTTTTTTGTCAATGTGGAAATATTCACACATGACGTGACGGCATAGTGGTGAGTGAACCCGTACTAATGAAAAGCTGTTATGTGCATATGAATATTTTCAGAAACGTCATATTGTGACAATATTGACTCGACGACACGACGCAAGCAATATTGCGCCGTATCGTCGCGCTCTGTAATGTATCTGGAAGCCGATTTTGCCTTGCAATCGTCCATTACAAGTATTAACGTACCGAAAACGGGTGGTGCTGTATAGTATGAATAGAAGTAGTTTTTCTGTTCAGCCGATTTGTTGACGTGCAGCGTTGGATAATATAAATAGATTTTTATATTTGTTGCGAACGGGTGGTTCAGAATCTAAATGAAAGACCAAAGTCGCTTCACAGCACTTATTCAACGATTCAAAAGGTCCACACTAGATCACCGCTCACTCCAGAATAATCGATCTACCGTGTGTACCTCCTTATAAAGAACAAGTTGCCCAGCATAGCAACCTCGATACGTTGGTACGTCTATTGTGTAGGCACGTAGGTCTACCCGCACTCGCGTCGTTGTGTGAGAACTCACTTACTGAGTCCCGTTAGTCTAATCCGGGGTTTCTTTTGTCCAGTTAAACAGTGGATAATCTCTCCCATGTTCCCACCTTACAATATGTACATATATAATAATAGGAGCATTTTCTACCTAGATTGCTGTTTAAAATTAAATTTTTGGAATACTTTCCTCGTGCCATTATTTTCGAAAAACCTGATCTTTTAGCTTGGCGTAATTTAAACGTCGCTTTTGAGATATATATTGTAATTTACTTTAACCGCTCTCGGTCTTGATTCGAACCCCCCCACTCTCCCCTCCTCCAAGGAACTTTGTCTGGCCTAATGCAAGAATAAATTGCGAGCATTAAAAGTTGCGCGGAAATATTATTACACTTAATTATCGTTACGCCTTTATGGCGCGCGCGCCGAATTACAATTGCCGTTTATTTGCATTCAAATGCGAAATAATAATAAAACACGGGACAAAGGAAGGACCAGACGCACGGGAGGGGAATAGGTACACCCTTTTTATTGTTAAATTTTTTTAGATTTACGCGTCCGTATCGGTTGCATTAATAATAAGTGCGAGAAAAAAAGCTTTCTTCGTCTCACTCAGAGCGAGTGTTTTTCCGTCGTGTTTTCTTTTGCTCTCTCTTTGGTGGAACGGGAGGCGGAAAATTGAAGGGTGAGAATTCGATGGAAAAAATGAAAAAGCGTTCTTTTCCTTGTCGAAAGATAACTCGGCGAATTTGCGGAAAAAGCACCATAAACATTTTTTCGACTGTGTCAATAGTCGGCGGCGGGGAAAAGCGCGGCAGACGATTGATAATCTTTTCCATTTTTCCTCTCAGTGTTTTTGTGCGGCAACTTCTCAACTTCTCCGGCGTAGAATGGAAGACTTAACCCGCATTAATTCCATTCCTTACATATTTCATTTTTCCGTGTTTTCTTCTCGTGCCCTGGGGGAATGCATCACGCTCAAACGGCGAATGTTTCAATATAATAACGACGAAAACACGCATCCACCGTCTAAAACCACAATCGCGCAGAACGAAAACAAAATCTTGTAGACGTGCTCACGAATCATATGCTTGCGGAACTTGTAGGAAAAATCAAATAGAGCGACCATTTTTGAACATTTCGTTTCGGATGCAGAGAGTCGGCTTGAATAATACAAATGTTGTTTGGCTACCAGCATATTTTTACAAAATCTCGGGCCATTGTTCTTCAATTTATTTGTCAATGATATTGGTAAACACTTGGTCAATTGTCGTTTCTCACAATATGCATATGATCTAAAGCTCTATTTGAGTATAGATTCTGAGCGCTTTTGTGAGCTTTTACAAGAGGATTTAAATGCTCTTCATGCTTGGTTGTTAACCAACCGTTTGCCTCTTAATGTCTCCAAGTGTAAGGTAATGTGTTACTCCAGATCTATGTAGATCTATCCCCGATCGTACGTTTCCTTATCTTGCTGGTAACTCTGTACTGAACTGGGTTAATTCTACTGTTGATCTTGGGGTTGCATTTCAGTAACCTAAAGTTCTCTAATCACAACGACTCTGTGTTGCTCTGCTTCAAGAATGCTAGGGTTTGTTTTTCGTAATTCCCGACACTTCCATAATCCTACTGTTCTGAGGCTGCTGTTGTACAATGCTCTGGTTAGGAGTATCTTGGAATACGCCTATATGATCTGGAGTCCTTCAACCAAATATTTATCTTTCAAACTCGAACTTATCCAAAGACGCTTTCTTCGGCTGCTTTATAAGGAGCAATATGGGATTTACCCATATTTATTTCATTCACTAGTCGTCATGGGTATGGTTGGCTACACTTCTCTTAAGCACAGGAGGAGTGTTGCCCTTATCAAGTTATTGTTTTCCATATTTAGAGGTTTTATATCCTACCCGTCTATTCTGGCGGAGTTGGGCCTTCATGCTCCGGAGGATTTTTTCACAATCCCCTGGCAAGAACTGTAGCTTATTGCAATTCTTCCATTCCTCGTGGCCTTCGTTTCTTAAATTCACTGGATGTGCATTGACATTTATCACATCTCTCGTCATTTTCTGCACCACTTCCTCAGTTACGGAGGTCGCGACCAATTGGAACAGTTGAATTAGTTTAATCAGTTAAGAATTTAATGTCGTTTATGTCATGTTTATTTATTTATCTCTATATTTTTACTTGTATTTTCATGTACTATTTTCCATTCTTAGTCTGTTTAGCACACTCTTCGCTTTGGAGAATTCTGTTAGACGAGTGTGTTTGATTAATTGATGTATAATACAAAATAAAAAAATAAAATAAAATACACTTTGTTATAAAAAAACTATATCTCACAAACTTAAGAATAAGCTCAAAATTCTATTTTTGACGCATCAATATAGGGTTTCAGATATTGTGAGATCTTAAGACATGAAGTGGTAGTTTACTTCGGCATATAATTGAGTTTGTATTGCATTTTGCATAGAAAAACTATATGGTTGATACGTATGTATTTAATTATCATATTCATATTCAATGAGAAAAGTTACGTTTCAACGATGATAGAAAAAAGGTCAAAATTTGTTTATCGGTGTAGCAATTGACGAAATAATGATACAAGTTTAACTTAAAAAATGAATACTTTGTGGCAGTAAATTTTTACAGTTTCTTGTAGTTAAATGAGCTCAACTTTAATAATTAATTAAATGTATGGCGAAGTCGAGCGGATGTCTACTTTAAAAAAACATTTGTGAAATTTTTAATTTTTAAAAAAATTTTAAATCTCAGGGCTTGATTTTCTAATTAATTACATTTTTGGTAAAAGTTTAATTAAATATATTAGAATATACATTTTTAAGTAATATTCTATCAAAAATTTATCAATAATCAAATTTCGAAATTTGTTATTAAATAAATAAATAAATAAAGCTTCCGATTAGACCATAATTGAACTCTAGTCTGGGAGTAACAAATGCACCCAGTACAAATCTATTTCGAGTCCCAAGTTTGATCTACATAGTGTGACAGACGTTTGACACGTCTAAATAAAATTGTATAAATGGTACATCAAAGTATTCAACAATATAAAACGTTGATATTTTGATGGTTTTTCGGAAAATAATAAAGTGAATGGTCTAGGGCAGGGATGGCGAATAAAAAAAAATATATTTTTGACTTTTAAAATTCGCTAGACAATTAATTAGAAATATTTCAAAGCAATGAAATATAACAATTAATAGGAAAAATATCTGACTATTGATTCCAATACTCACTTTGAGCGTAACAATCCTAAATTTTGAGTTAAAGACCGCAAAAGCCAAAAAACTGTAAAAATCGCGGATTTTTTTAAACGCTCATATCTCGTAAACGATCGCCCACCAACAAAAATCAATATCATATTCGAATTCAGTGGGTCAAACAAGTGGATTGGCTAGTCTCCACTCTGGTAACTTAAAAACGTGATTTTTTGTTGCTCAGTGTTATTTACCATCTAATTTACATAAGTGCTACTGACCAACTGTAACTAACAAGTCATGTGGTTGCCAATTTTAATTAGTTTCGGCAGGCAGTAAGTGTATACACGTACATACATATGTATTACTTCGAAAAAATATATTTAATTCCATGGCGGTAATTCGCAGACTAATTTAACATCCCGAGTTAACTTTTTTCCAACGAAACCATATGTAGAAATAATTGTCGGCAATGGAAACAAAGCGCTGAAGTAATTAAACTTCCACTCCCCGGTTGGTGCGAATGTGAAACCTTTTAAATTAAAAGCGGTTGACTTGTTAAACTAAAAGTAAGCGGCTCTTATTAAAGTTCGCCTCCGTCTTTAGTTACTCCACAAATCTACAAAGATGGAAGTCGTAACTGCCTGAAACTTTGTTCCGTTTGTAAAAGAACACGAATGCAGTGGTGATCGAAACATTCGAATATAATAAACACGTGGTTGCAAAGTTTGCTCTTAGAGCGTGAGACGAAAGCCATAGTTAAAAGCAATACGTAATTATTAACACTTAAACTTTTATGGAACCTAAGTGTTTGGGTGGTGTAAATAAATTTTCGATAAATTTTGTTTGGGTTTAGTCATATTCAATTTTTTTTATGAATTCTATAGTAGAAAATTAAAGTTCGTGTATTTTATGAAATTGAGAAATTTAATCTGTAATTTTATAAAAAAATATCGGTATGAATCTTTAAAGGGTATGCTTTTTCGGATTCGTGTATGCGCATTAAGGAAAAAAATGAATGTCTGGGGTGTTCCAGTCGAGTCCAGAGTTACGACGAACGTTAGCGAAATAAATGGCTAAAATAATTTTTGCGGTCAAGTAACACAAGTTCCGGTCTCAGAGGAGACCAAACGCAATATGGGAAGCGATAAAGTCGTACGAGTCGTCGTCAAAAGGAATACTCGGGAACGTCAGGGGTTAGGATGAATCCCCTGGATGTCAGGGGTTAAGGTTTGTTAATAGTACGAGCCTGACTAGGAAAATGCGGTGGATAAATATAAAAGGTCACTTTCAAGTCGCTTTTAATACATCAGGCTGGTATTTCGGTTAATGATGCTAAAAATATGCTACTATTTTTAACTTAATCGGAAATAAATCACCAAGTATATGTACATAAATATATGATCAGGGTCGCCGAGAGCAATCCCGGGCCCTGGGAAAAATGATTCCATTTTTACAAAAAATCTTATTTGTAGATATATTTTTAATATGCGAAAAATTTATCTAACTATTAGAAAAATACCTATATGTTGGCTGTTATTTTTTAAAATAATTGAATAAGAAAATATGGTATAACAGGTCCGATTTCTGACACGGGGCCCTCGAGTAGTTCGGGCCCTGAAACTTTACCTCGGTTCCCCCCCCTTCTCGTCGTCCCTGTATATGATACAATGAAACTGTTATTGTAAGTGAAATTATAATTTTACTGACTCAAGCAGTGAGTACGCATATAATAATAGAATTACAAATTCACTCCTCAATGTCAGTGAATTTATAATTTAGAGTTTAGAAGTTATAATTAAAACGTACGAATTTGGATTACAACGTGCTACCAACTCTAACAACTCAATATAAAATAAATATAGCCAGCCCTTACTTAACCTAACCTAACCTAAACTTAAATAAATAAGTGTTGGCTGCTTAGATATTGTGATATGTTTGCTTCCGCATAGAGTCCCACACATACAGCATCAAAAAAGTCAAATCGAAACAGATAGTAGACCATGAGGAGAGTGGTAATGAACAGGAACGGGGTTGCGGGGAGGGCGTGTGAATGCGAGTTCAGCATCGGAGTGGGGATGGAGTGGAGCTCGGTTGTTACGTGGGGTGGCGCGATTCGTATCAGTGACGCACTAACATCCAACTGCCCAAAATTACAATTCCACTGATAGGGGCCAGTGAAAATATAATTGGATATGATTTCACTGAAGCGTCAGTGAAATTATAACTTCATTGCTGTTATAATTTCCTTGTGACTTAAACATATAAGGGAAAATCGAAAATAGTTTATGTGCACCGTCAATGTATTACATATATGTACATATTGTGATGGCTTGCGATTTGAATGAATGGTTTGAATCAGGTCTGGGCAAACTTTTTGGATGAAGGGCCACATTAGAAATTAAAAATGAGCGGCGGGCCGCAAGTAAAATACTATTTTTAGATATACAATATTTACTATCGTGAAAGGAATTAAAACATATATTTTTTTAAATTTCATACGAAACAACAATTTAATTTGACGAATGAAACTGTTTTACATTTTTTTTAATTTCAGGAGAAAAATTTGTAGTTGAAATTCTTAAAAATGCTTGTAAATTTTCATCTGTGATGCTTGGTTGTAAAGAATTTTTATTGATATTAATGATTGAAAATGTTTGTTTACATATTTAGGTTGATCAAAAAACCACCAACATTTTTTGAGCAAAATCTCTAAGTTTTTTTAAGGGCGTTGTAAAATTTGCAAATTTCTTCATAGCGGTGTATGTAATTCCCTTAAATCAGCATCCCACTGTAAATATATAATCTTAATTTATAACTCCGTCGATACGCTATCAATATAGATTGCAATTGATCTCGCCAAGCCTATCTCAATTTTTCGGAAATCGCCAAATCTTCATGGAAACTCACCACTTATATCGTTGATAATTTCACCATATTCTTCAAATTTATTTTCTGGTATCTTCAGCAATTTCATGGTTGAAAAATGATCTACCCGTTTAATCAATAAATGGTGAAGAAACAGTCGTAGTTTTAATTTAAATGCATTAAAACTTTTCACCATATCATGGACATACAAATCCCCTTGGAACACTGTGATGAAAGTATTTAAATGTGTCACGATGTCCAAAGTAAAAGCAAAATCACACAGCCAGTCATTATCATTTAATTTGGAAAATTCGATAATATTTTTCATTTCTAAAAATAGAACGATATCTTCTTTTGTATCTCATACATTTTTCCTAGGCTAAGCCATCGAATATGATTATGATAAATAATATCTGTGAAGTCTGATTTAATAACTTGAAGAAAAGCAATGAATTGTCTGTGTTTCAAGTCACTCGATCGCATTAAATTTACAAGTTTAATAATACAAGATGTCACATGTTCAACTTTTAACACATTTTTGCACAATACTTGTTGATGTATAATACAATGAATTATAATTAAATTGTAATCAGGACAATTTCCGCAAATTTATCCTGGATTTTCTTTAATGGTCCAATATTTTTACCGGTCTTGGTGTCCCATCAGTTGTTATTTTTTTAAGCAATTAACAACTTTTTCAAAAATATCAGCTCCTGTTGTTTGATCTTTAAGTGATTGCAATGACAAAAGCTCTTCAATAATTTCAAATTGAGTTTCAACCGCGTATGAAAATTAATAACTGTGCGGTATCTTTTCGATCATTACTTTCGTCGAGAGCTATCGAGTACCATGTGATCGACTCTAATATTGATGATAATTGCTTATTAAAATTTGTATTCTAGTTTGGCCCAAATTCGAATTCTATCTTATGTCAGAAACGATAAAACATTTAACAAATCAACAAAAAAAATTTAGATCAGAAAAAAGTAAACTTTTTTGAATTTTGCTCGCGGGCCGCACCAAAATACTCGGCGGGCCGCAGTTTGCCCAGGCCTGGTCTGAATGAATGAATTTATTGGTCTGACTTGGAAGGTCCACACAGCCTGACTACTCGCTCGAGAGTGTCAGAGCTGCCGTTGGTACGCCCTTTTAAAGGACAGGTACCAAAGCCCAGCATCTGCGGTCGGTGAGGCTAATCCAGCATGTCTATTGTCTGGACACGCGCGAAACCTATCTTGCCACTTGGACAGGTCTCAACACGCAACTTGAACAAGCAATATTAATTAATGTTTGCATGTTCGCTATGCACTTCAACTTGGGTCCGTTATATTTGTTATGGCGGGTAACTTTTCAATTTCAATTAAGTTTTTTTATTGAATATCGGAAACTTTAAAATAAAATGGTTAATATAATAAAAATACACATATTACATACGTATGAACCCTGTTCAAAGTTAAAGATATTGTAGAATACTCCTTAAGAGGGCTGGACCCAGTGGTGTAGTCGGGCCAGGTCGCCGACCTGGTACTTATTTTTGAGCCAGATCCCCACTCTGGCACGTTGATTGATATAAACATTGTTTTTCGAGTACAATTAAAAAATATTTTGACTAAAATTTTACATAAAATTTTGTATTCCAAATTTTGTGAGCACATTCAAAACTTAAGGGACGTTTAATGAAATTTATTAGCTTTTTATCTAAAACCACACAAAACTTCGAAAGAAAACATTATTTGAACTATTGAAGATAGATAAAATGAGGGAACTCAGCTTAAATGAATAATCATCTCTAAATTCACATGTTAAAATTTGATAGTTTTTTGACATATGTACATGGTTTTAGATTTCAAATGTAGCTGTTGATACACGGGTTTTGAAAAATTAAATATGTCAAAGAGGGTGCATTATGAAAGTTTTTATAAAATATAAAATAAATACCCCATAATTTCAACAAGTGAGAATATTTGTTAATTGTTTTTTTTATAAATATTTCAACTACCAATTTTAGGATACAACTTTTTTTTAGTAAGGAAAAAAGCGGGGGAGGGGAGGGGGTGCATGCAAATTAAACACTGATCTGGTTCTTTTTTATTTAGCGCCTTGTCCATTATTTTTTTTAATATGCTATGGATATCCACCTTAGGGATGTTTCTATTTTTTTTATTTTTTTTATTAATTGATTTTTGATTTTTTGATTAATCAAAAAAATAAAAAAGAGAAATATGCATATGGTGGATATAAATAGCATATTAAAAAAGTAATTTCTCTAGTTCCATAATTGAGGAAGGGAGAAGTCTAATACGTTTGTATGGACGTCTAGCACATCAACGTCCGGCACAGTAGTGCATGGAAAAGAATACTTCTATTCACTATATGTATGTACATACATATATTAGCGCACGTTTCGGCACGTTCAGAACCGTTTTGGCCAGTGCAAAGCAAAATCGGCTGACATATGCATTACAAAGCGTAACGATATGGAGCGATATTGCTTGTGTCGTATCGTAGAGTCAATATTGTCACAATTTTCTCCTGGACTCCGAATTCGTTTTTCAACTGGCTTTCTTTCAATTGCTGACGTTACTGACTTCCTGATTTTTGTTTTTTCCCTTGGACTGACCTTTTCTCGGATATGTGTTTGACCCGATTTTAACAACTTGAACATCGTTCATAAACAAATATTTACCCCCTCTCTGTTTTCAAACCCCTCGCCCCTCACTCCAGGTTCATTTCAGTTTCACTGTCTCAGTTCTCACGTGTCTGTTAAATTAATAAATACTGACCCTAACAACTTAATATTAAATGAATAGGGCCAACCCTAACTTAACCTATCCTAATCTGACCCTTAAATAAATAAGTGTTGGCTGTTAAGATCTGATGGGCGACGCGCTTTCATCCAACTGTCAAAAATTATAATTTATTTGGTTTTACTTATCATTTATATTATACATCTGATCACTTATTTAATTAATTACTGATCGAAAAATGTATATTTACTGATCATTTATATTATTTAAATGATCACTTATTTAATAAATTACTGATCATTAATCTTAATTTTTAACTGATTATTTTAGTCATTTTTAACTCATCAAATAATTAGTTCCCTATATAATATACGCCGGTTGTAATTTTCAAATAACCAATTTGATAATAAATCAATAGCCTCAATGAAGCGGGAAACACATAGCTACATAGTAGTATCTAGTTAATAAAAATAGAAAGTTAGTCGGAAAAGCCTCATCGTGTTTTTCCGGTAAATAGGCGGTATAGATAGTGAGGGAATGGGGTTGGAAGTGAGGGTGGGAGAGGATAATTTATTCCGAACAGAAGAGAAGGAGTACGACCCCGGCTCGGATAACCCCAGTGTATCATAACAAACTGTGTTAACATAACCGAAATTTATGATTTTTACCGTTGCAAGAGGCCGTGCAAATTTTCAGAAGAAAGAAAAACCACCCACCTTCGGTATGGAAAAACGTATTTTTCCGACGCGAAGAGTGATAAATACGCTCGTGTCCACGTAAAATTCGCCTAACGCAGCAAGAGCGTATCGCCCTTTTTACAGTATTTGCAAAGTATTTGTATCAAACTAATTTAAACTAACTAATTTATGCATTTTATTTGTACATTTGTGTCAAGATTTTTTTTATTGATATACAATGAAAGGTAACCAACCATATATGACAATGTATCCGTATATTAAGTACCTTTTGTGAAATAGATACATGTAAAATTCATACATACATAATTCATACATTTAAAATTCTAGTAAATTTCTACGAATAAATCAGAACTGTGGAGTTGGAGCATTTCAAGTAGAGTCGGATTCGTAAAAAATCAACCGACTCTGATTTTCTCATTATTATTATTAGTATTACGGTGTGTCAACTAGAGTCTCCAATTTTATTGGAATAAATTCACGAATAATATTTTTTTATAAAGATCATGAATTCAAATTACATTATAAATAAAATCGTTGAATTTTGCACGTATTTTGATTTATTACAGCTAAAACCGACTGTTTTTTTTGTCTTATACTATTTTTTTTTATTGTCATTTTTCTTTGATTTATTTGTGTATGAAATTTATACACGTACATATGTATCTCCTTTTTATTTATACCTATTTCATTGATAATAATTCAATAAATTGGGTTACATGTCAATTTTTAGTGATTTTTTAAATTTCTTCAATTTTTTATATTTTGAAAATCGCTATTGTTTACATATATGCCAGCAGCATAGCTCGGACGTTAAGCTTCTGCTTACCGTCAAGAAGGTGCCGGGTTCTATCCCTGAATGAAAATGAATTTTTCAGAGTATGCTGTTGGTCAGACCTGGATTTGTGACTCCAGGTTGATCGTTTCCTATCAGAGTTTGCCAATTTTCTCTGATTTTATTGTTGAAACGGTTCCCGGAAAAAAAATTGGCTAAAAATCCTTCCTACCTACTATGTCACCACTATTTCAAATTTGATTGATGTACAATCAAAATGTATGTACAATTCATAGATGTCTCGTTAATTTGCGAGTTTTTTCAGTGTCTCGCAATTCAACGACTTATGATAAAAATGCTGCATTTGTATTTGTAATTGGCCAGGAAGGCGCATTGGGATTTACCTGTAAGGCCTTCCTGGTATATATGTAAAAAAAAAAAAATAAATAAATAAAAATATATTACTAACAATTTTATACGTTGGAAAAAAAGGTTGATCTTACTGTAATCGTTAAAGATGGAGTCAAACCATAAAATAAAGCCAGATTCGGAGTCGGTAAATTTTGAACCGATTCCACAGCCATTTCAGCCAGTTCTGATTGACGATTCCGATTTCATTTCCGATTCTCGGTTCTGATTTCAATTTTCAGTTCCTGTTCCAGATTTTTTTTTATTTTCGGATTCGGATTCCTGTTTCAGTTTCGGATCCGGATTTCTTTTTCAGTTCCGGTTCCCTTATATATAAAAAAAAGCTATTCATTGAGTATGTGTAATTAATTTCTGATTAAGTGTCGTTAAATATTATTTTTTTTCTATTCAAATAAATTTCATAAAAAAACAAATTAATGTTTTCTATTATATTAGCCATTTTTCAGCGGCTTAATATATTTATTACAAATACCGAGCGAAGCCGGTATTTGTAATAAATATATAGTCGTATATATTGCTGTAATATGAACATACATATATTAAGAAACAGTATTGCGAGTGAAAGTAATTTTAAGTTGTTCATGCGAGAGTTATTCTTTTGAATTATCGATCGTTTTATAAGTCAAATTTCGAGACAATTTCGATCAAAATCTAATGAATTCCTGCGAAGATTCTTTCACAAGAACGTGGGGCGTAAAATTATGAAATACCTTACGAGCGAATTTATATTAAGCCGACACGGTAAGTATTTTAATTTTGGCAATAGAATTTTCTCGGAATTGGATTTTTTCGAGGTGCAATATTGCAATATAAAAGATAATATCTATTCAACGATGGAAATTAACCCAGTTGTCACACAACGCTATCAGAATTTGTGTTAAATATATAATAAGTTATTGCATTTGAACTAAATTTTCGGCCATGTATGTACATATAGTTGAATATTAGAAGTTTTTTGGCAATTTTTTCACCGGTCTTATTTTATACGTGTTTGCCGTAATTATCGCCGATTTGTTTGACGCGAAAACTCAACGTAAAGTTTGATTTCATCAGCTTTATGCAAATGCGTGCGCGAAAAAAGCTCGCGCAAGCAAAACGCAAAATAATAACCGCAAGTCTTAACGAGTTCCTTATTTTTCTTTCGAATATAAATTTCCCGCGAGGATTTTCCAGTTGCAGAATCTAATTAAAAGTAGTTGAATAAACAGCGGAAATTTTATCCGCTGAGCTGGGTCGCTTTTCCCCGCCGTGAAGGTTTCTCTCCTTAGCACATCCCTTTCAAGGCTTTTTATCACAATTAGTGTGCTTGCATGTAAATATTTGAATTCATTTATTCTTCATTTTAGGTCTATATATTTAGGTATAATTTTGGGAAGGTGTGATTTTCCATTTCCGATAAGATTCATTTCGGTTTTCTACATTAGTTTATGTTTGATTGTATGGCTTGTGAATGTGATTAATAAAAGGGTAGAATTTCAATTTGTATCACCGAATGCAAATGCCTCAAATTGGAAATGACGTGTGTATACCTATAATTGAGTGTAATATGATACCGACATAAAAATAATGGTTTGGATTTCTAGCTGATTGGATTGTCACCATTTATCATGGGGTATATTCCAACGCTAGCAATTTGTGTTCTGTTTCACTACAATTACCCACACTAAATAACGAATAAATGAATTCATTCGAGTTGAAATGCGATTTTTAAAAGTGACATTAAACTTTTCACGTGTGAGATCGTTGAATGTTTTCCGGAGTAAGTGAGGTGCGGGTCGTGCAAGGAGGTTTCCAAAAGGGGAAAGCTATTATTTTTTAGCGTGGAAAACTCCGTCTTTCGTACGCATACACACGCCGAGAATAAAATTCTTTAAGACGTCTTTTCATTTTGCGGAAGATGTTCCTTTTTCGTCGTAGAGCGTTGCGTGTAAGTGATTTTATGTAGGTTTTTCTCCGAGCTTCGCTCGTATCTCATAACGTAATGCCTCGTAAAGCTCTCGGCATCAAAAGTTCCACTCGCCTGTATTATTCAGTTTCTCATTATTTTCTAAGCAAGAACCAGATTATGCTCGAGCGCTAAAATCCACTTTAATAAGCTGAAGGAAATGTAATTATTCGATGATGAATTTTTCACATCTCACGCTATAAAGAAGAATAGAGTGAGCGTTTTAACGTCCAGTAATTGAAAATTAAAGACTATTTCGTCTTAAACAATTTTATTTTATTACTATGTATTATTATCTTTTAACCACTTCATCACCACAAGCGCACCGGTGCGCGCTCCTTCGTATTTAAGGCTTGACTCAAAATTAATTTTGGTTTCTTTACAGAGACATCTAAATATATCCTGCGATACTAATTAAATTGAAAAAAGTCAATGTTTTTTCGTTAGATTGTGATATATTCAAGAGCTAGTGTCAAGGGTTGGCGCTAAACACATATAATAAAATAATCGAATCGGTTTCTACAAACGCGTCACTATGCTCGGTGGTTGCGTTTATGTTTATCACCGAGAGATTACTGGGTTCGATCCCGTGCTAATCTTTAATACTGCCGGTTAGACTTGGATATTTATGACTACAAGTCGATCGATTCTTATGAGATTTTGCCAATTTATCTTATTTTCTTTGTTGAAACGGTTCCTCAAATTGGAAAAAATCATCCTACCCACTGTCACAAATATCTGAATTTGATTTATGTACAATATGTAAAAATGTATTTAATTGTAAATTTCATGTTCTTCAGCTTCTCGAAATACAGTGATTTCTTTAATAAAAATGCTGTCATGTTTGTAATTAATTGTCTATTAAGGCATATTGGGGTCTACCTGTCAGGCCTTCCTGGTATATGTAAAAAATAAAAATAAAATATCTAGCCACAACGTAGCTCATTTTTTATCAGTAAAGAAAGTCTTGGGTGCAAATCTCGACCGGAATCGAGTAATTATTTGATTATACAAGTATTCCTTGACTTCCGACGGAGATACGTTCTTGCACGTCGGTCGTAAGTTGAATTTCATACAAAACGTTAAAATATTAAGAAAAATTTTCAATTTTATTCATTTCAAAATGTGCATATTTACTAATTTCTCAAAATATGCGCCATTTAACTTCTTACAAAGGGCAGTGGCGTAACAGCAGCCCGTGATTTAATGCTTAGGTAAAACAATTTTCTGAAAATCGTTGATTTTTCTTCGGTCGTAAGTGCGAATCGTCGTAAGTCGAGGTCTATCTGTATACGCTACTAATGAGATCTGGAGAGTTTAAAAATACCCAGCTCAACCGTCATCTGCTAGAGTTTGCCGATTTATCTAGCTTATTTGGTTTGACGGATCCAATAAAATCGGCTCCCTCCCTCTTTAGTTTCTCGCAAATTCGTTGCATATTGAATTTATTGATATTGAAATAAAATATGTTTACATACATATATAGAATGTGTTTCATTATATGAAGAATGTACATATCTATATGCAAATTCGTAGTATATCGAATTTGTTGACTATATGACGCTATTGTATTGTATAATAACTATATTATTATGTTTGGTACTTTGACCATAGGTGTCGATTTGGGGCAACCTGTAATGACACCTAATGGTTGTATGTATAATAAAATAAAACAAATATACTTCAATAAAAGTTTGCTTTATCCTACTAGAAGATTTTAAGATTTTAAGAAATAGCTCAATAGCTAATTTACAACAACAATAATATAATAATAAATATAAAAGAAACTAATACAACAATAATAATAAACTATTAACTATTAAAATAAACTACACTTAACTATTTATTCATTATAGTAACATACAGTATATTTAGTTACATTCGTATATACAGCGTATACTAATGGTTAGCTTATTATGCTTTCGAGCGGAGTGGTCACGGCTTAATTCCCGCTAGTAACTTCTTGCCAGATCTTGGTTTGTGACTCCAGATCGATTGTTTCGTTTCGGAGTTTGCCAATGTTTCTTATTGTAATTGAAACGGTTCCTGTGAATTAGAACTTCCTTTCCAATTTCTCTTGCAAATCTCAGGTTATTCAGCGTCTTGAGATTCACCAATTTCATAATAATAAAATGATGCAAAAATGTCTCCATAGACATGTCATTGTGGATGATGTTTGTATGAATTCGTACTGTACAAAAATGCTTGTATTAACTGTATTATTGTATTGCACTGTATTAGTACACTCGTCGCTTTGGAGCGATCTGTAAAGAGGAGTGTAATGTTCGATTGAAATTAATAAAATAAAAAATATAAATATATAAACATCTTGAATGGTACCCACGAGAGTGTGAGAAGGTGCAAGGAGGGAAATAAACTAAATAAGTGGATGAAGTAAGAATAATATGTGGGATGAATAATATGTAAGGAAAATGCGCGGATGAAATTTGAAAATGTGCGGGGTGATAGATGAGATGAATGAAAGCGTTTTCGAGAGGCCTTTAGTGGATGGTCAATGTCTGTAAATGATGTTGATTCATAGTATGTATGTAGGTATAAATCTCAAACAGCGTCCAAATTTTTTTTAAAGGCCTCTTTTACATTTGTCAATTTTATTTTTATGATGATATATGATGTGAATATTCAATCAAAAACAATTTTGTTTATCGTTCAAGTATGTATATAATTTCAGTAATGGTATGATTTATACTGACAGGCAATACAATATTATTTGATAGATATAAAATAAAGTAGTATGATACATAAAATATTCATATATTGAACGAGCATGTCAGTACTTTCATATTGTTTTTCCACGACAAATTTCACAAATGAGGTATTGTAAAATTTGATTAAATCATAATCCGCTTTAAAATTGCATTCGCTAAATTTGCCAAAATACAGATTTTAGCAATTCGCTGACTACGAATTCAATTTAAACCATTTGCCGACTTCGATGATTCATCGGTAATGTAATCGGAAGCGGAATATGATTTACTGCGCCGATAAATATACATAAATGTATTAATTATCGTATCTACATATTAACTATCGTATAATTTTTAATCGAAAATATAAAATTAAACGTTGTATTTATGTAAATCTGAAATGCATTTATGGTGTGAAGCTCTTGTTGAAAAATTTGTGAATCGCCGCCAAATCGGGACGGCTATAACTGCCATAGTTGTTCACCGAACCGTTAGCTTTTCCGCATCGTAATTTTCGCTGCTGTCGTGTAAATTGCATACATTACGAATTGTGAATCGCATTAATATCGCAAAGATTATACCAACTTAGAGTTTTGCAAGCCCAGTTTTCTCATTGTAGAAAATTCACGACTTGAAAGTTTCCACCGAGTCGTTCGAGCGTCACATATACTCGTACCTTTATCGATTAGTAAACTTTAAAATGCATAAAAATGATATATATTTGAATTAAAATATAACTTTTGCATAGTAATACAAAAAAAAATTCCAAACTTCACTATCGAAATGACGTTGTAGAACGTGGCGATGGTAGTTAGCGCAAATAGCTTGGACATGGGTTGAATCTCAGAATGTGGCCGCTGTTGGACGCCATCTCACAGCCGCTGTGATCTGCATAAGAAGTGCTTGAATGATTTTCTCATTATTGAGATTTTCGGCGCATTAAAGAGGAGACAGCACCATCGGGGGATTCTCTGTAAGGGGCAATTTTAAAAATAGCAATGTATACTACTGCTGTTACTAATCGTCATTATCATGATAATTGGATCTTCTTACAAGTTTTCTTGAATATATAAGTTACGTTGTGAATAATTTGCGCGTGTAATTTAATAAGGCACGAAGCTGAAGTTTTCTCATGGGGGAGAGTACTTATATACAGTGTACTTTCGATTATCCGTGAACATTGTGACACATGAAAGCAAGTGCTATCCACAAAAGGCATCAAGTTCGTAGATTTCGAGCGCTGATTGATCAGTAGGATTTTTTTGTTGGATACGTATGTTCAGTTAATTATTTAATTACTTTTTGCATTAAATTATAATCTCATACAAACGCGCAAAAATTTGGATCTGTATACCCTGTAATGAGCGTAAGAAATTTGTACTCACTATAAAAGGCAAACTTACGTTGATTGAGAGATTCGAAAATGGGGGATCAACATTAAAGCTCGCCGAAAATTATATAAATGGTGCTTATACTGTTCAAGATAGAGTAAATATTGTTATTATAGTAAATATTGTGATAAAAGGAACTGCAGGTCCTTTCAAGCGAAAGAGTAAAACAATGTCATCAAACAAAGATTTAAATTCAGACACGCTTACATGGTGGTTACAAATGAAGCTTTTGGTAATCGGAAAATCAAAAAAACCAGATCTTCTTGTTGATTATTATAACCAATGTAAAACCAAGTAATAAAAGAGGTTTGTAAAAAGGAGCATGGTTGGATAGAGGGATCTTCGAAGATTGGCTGCATTAAAGATTTGCTGCATCCTGAAGATTTTTTTTAGAAGTAAAGGGTTGCCACAGAAATCAGTGATGCTAATAGATAATACCCTTTCTCATCGGAATGAAAGCATATCATCAATGAACTGACTTTACCATGCTGGTCTTCTCAAAATCTTTGTTGAGAAAGATGATGACTTGATGAATTTCAATAAAAATAAAAATGAGTGCATTGGATGCTATAAACGGAATAGCAAAATCGAGGTCGAAAGTAAAACTAATAACACTGGTTCGATCATGGAGAAAGATTCGTCGTAGCATTAAAATAGATTTATCGGATTATGAAGAGACCGAGGCATGTATACACATACATATGTATCTAAAATATGTACATAGATTAATTGAAATTTTAAAATATTGATCGGGAAAACATCAAGTGGTTTGATCGCGATTTAAATGTTCCGGGTTTTCAATATATGAGTGTCTTGTTACTACAAAAATTAAAACGATATGAAAAATTGATAGTTTGGATCGTCAGTGTTATTAAATAAATTATCTGTCCTCCTACATCCAAGATAATCCATAGCACACTGTATGTATGTATATATGTATTAGGGATATTTTTTTGGCACGGCTGTAAAATAAATTACACGACAAATGTCGAAACGACATTTAATGTAAAATTAACATCTCTAAAATAGCTCGCACGACAGAATCGGCGTTCGCCCGGCAAATAAAACGTCAAGGGGGTTGCCAGTAACAAAAACAAAATTTTACGTTTCAGTGAAATCATAAGCAGTTATGATTTCAGATTACTGATTACTGTTTCAGATCCGGTTCCCGACTTAAGTATCAATTCCAGATCCGTATTTATCTTTCAGTTCCGCATACCGATTACTGTTTCAGTTCCGGATCCCGATTCCTTTTTCAGTTCTGGATCCGGATTCCTTTTTCATTTCTGTTTCTGGATTCCTTTTTGCTTCGGACACGGACTTCATTTTCAGTTCCGGATACCGATCCCTGTTTCAGTTTTGGACCTGATTCCTTTTTCATTTCCGGTTCTGGTTTCCTTTTTGCTTCAGACACGGACTTCATTTGCATTTCCGGATACCGATCTCTGTTTCAGTTCCGATTCCCGATTTCTGTTTTAGTTCTGATTCCAATTAATTATTATACGTATTGTAACTTTATTTTAAATCATGTATCAATTTGTTTCCGAAACAAACCGTTGAAATTTCAACGGGCACAACACTAGTATAATATACTAGCTGAACCCGGCATGCGTTGCAATGCCACAATAACGCATGAAATTCCCGTTCCCGAGTTAAATTCATGGAAATCTGACTTATCCAGCGTTTATCAACGGAAAACCACAGACAGTGAACACATTTGAAATTATTCAATTGTTTGTTTATTTTACCCTAACAACACAGGTGGCGACACGAAAACATTTGAAATTATTGCGTTGCAAATACCACTCATTCCCGTTTTTCCCGTTTCCGTTCCCGTTTTTGGGCGATTTTTTTTACAGAAACCATTGCGGGCATACACATAATAACTTCTGTAAGTTTTATCGCAATCGGTTGAATGGTATAGGAACGCATACGTGACACAAACAGACAAATATTGATTTTTACATACCTCCTTTACGTTTCACATGGCTTTCGTGTTAGTGGTCATTTTTATCTCTTATCCGATCGTTTTCATACTTTGCCATATTGCTCATTTTGGTCATCAATACACGTTAATGTATCGTCTGCCATTGCGTTGGAGATAAAATATCGTATACGACGCGTTTTAAAAACGGGGAAAGTAAATCTTCCTGACGTTTAACAAGCGTTGTTTAACAAGGCGTAAACTGTTTGCCATGACACGGCCTTATCAGATTTTAATTGTTTAAACGCCTATAATTCACTCTATATTTTATGAAATTTGCTCTATTGGTTCTCGTTATCTCTAATATATAAATATTTATAGTTTTTACTCTCATATGTATGTATATATAAATTTCAAATTTGGCGTGTAGCTTCTTGTAGGGTAATACACGATATATATTGATTTTTGGCCAAATATGTCAGATTTGACATTTCACGGCTAAAAGTATATCTCTTCACTGGGTTTTATCTGCGAGATAAGTATTCAATATTAAGTTATGTTGTATCTAATTGTCAATATGATTTACAATAAGCTTACATACATTTAGTTTTTTACAATAAGCTTACATACATTAAGTTTTTTACAATAAGCTTACATACATTTAGTTTTTTACAATAAGCTTACATACATATGTACATCACATACAATTATTTTTAGTTATCAGTTGATTTAATTTATCTGATGATTGAAAAGTTAATTTCTGTAAATACATAAACTCATTTATGGACAATCATACATTGATAAACTATTCTTAAAGCAATCTTAGTATTAATAAACTATTCTAAACTGTAAGGTTCCCGGCATAAATGAGTATACATATTGCCGGCAGCAACTCATAACCTAAAATTTCATTGTTTATTCCTACATAACAAACTTTCTGACCAATACAAGCTACATACGTACACAGATCAAACGGTGATAGTTTTATTTTTAGTTATCAGCTGATTTAATTATATATATGGATATGTATAAAGTAATATGAGCGAGTGCACCCTTTATGCTAATTAGGGTAATTAAAAAAAAATACATGAAACCCATCGCTAACTCCCATCATAATCCGAGATCAACCGTCAGATATAAGCAATGTAGTTTACATACAATTTTGCCAACGTTTCAACTTATTTGCGTCAGTTTCCATTTTACGGCTTGGCGGGACGAATCGGCCGGTCGAAGAACGAGCCATTACTTCCGCGCCATAAAGTCGGCCATGGAGTTTTTGCGATGAAAACATCACAGCCGACCCACCCCAATCCTAGTCGTCTTCACCCTCCCGTTCCTCGGAGGCCCACGGATGGGAAATTGCACCGTTTAATATCGGAACTAATAAAAGCAAACCGTTGTCGAAAGGGGAGAGCAGTAATATAATTTTTTGGTCGATGAGCGCTCAGTGGCTCATTTGGATTAACTTTGTCGCTTTGCTCAATTGGGGTATTTGCCTTATAAACAACCTGTATTATTTCATTTGTATTATTGAACTTGTATTATATCATTTGATAAGTAATTTTTTAAAAATGTGTTTAGTTTGAAGTTACATCGTGCATTCTGGACATTGATTATGTATATTTGCTAAAACTTGTCTTACTGCGCTAAAAAAATCCACCAACCACTGTGCTGGACGCCAAGTATCCAATTAAAAAAATGTCTTTTAAGTTGAAATAATGCAAAATCTGCAAGGTTGATTATTGTAATTAGCTATAAAAATCATTTTTTAATGTATTAAACGTCAAAAAATGTAAAATATTTTTGCGTAGGGGTGGGTGGAGGATCCAAGTAAAAGGCCAAAGTCGTGTCACAGCATTTATTGGTGATTAAGGAGATACACGCACTGGCAGTGCTCAGTCCAGAATGTTTTGATATCGCCTAAGTACCGCCTTATAAGGGGTAGATCTCTCAGGACATCTTCGACGTCTAATTTGTTTACCTATTGTTATGGTCACGTACTCGGATATGTATTCCCACGACATTCGGCCCCACGGTACCAAGGTATCGGTCACTTCTGAGATCTCCACGGGACCGAGTACCACTACTACGCCATTGTTTAGCTTACTTGCACTTAGTTTGTAGATAATCCTCGAAACCAATTATAACGGTCGCACAGAGTCAGGGATGCGCCTCGGCTTAATCCGATTGCACTTAACCGGCGGCTCTTTACTAACCTCTTATTTTAGTATACGTAACAATAAATTTTCCGATTTATCTGATTTCATTGTTGAAATGGTTCCTCTATCAAATTGGCAATAACCATCCTACTCTACAAGTCTAAATCCATAAATGTTTCTAATTAATTGCTAATTTCGTGTTCTTCAGCATCTCATAATTCATAATTCAGCGATTTATGTAATAAAAAAAGTGCTGCACTGGTTTTAATTGACTAGGAAGGCGCATTGAGGTTTACCTGTTAGGCCTTTTTGGTATATGTAAAAATGAAATAAAATAAAATAACGAGGAGAGTAATCGAGTTTGTAAGTTAGTTGCAAGTGCTCGAATGGTACCAGAAATAATGTTAACGGGTGTAAGGAAGACCACAAGGGAGATGGGTGGATGAAAATGTATGGGATGAAAAGGATTAGAGTTAGCCAAAATGAAGACCGGTGGAAGCATGTTGGAGAATACTTCATACAGCAGTGGCGCCATCCAATGGTTGTAAATAATGGTGATACATATATAATATGTAAAACGAGCTTATAACGGTAAAAATAATCAAACCAAACTTGTCGTAGTTTTATTAAATATCAGTATTTCTATATTATTAAATATCAGTAAATTATATGTACCATGGTACAAAATGGATATATTCAGTCACTTTAAGATTCATTGTTGTTATGCTTATACACATAATATGTTCAAAAGTTTCCTTTGAGGACATTTTCTGTAGTACGCATAGTTCATAGAAGATTCTTAGCTGTGCTTGTTATGGGAGATACAACTTGTATATATATATATATATATAATACATATATGTATATATGGATACTCAAGTGAGAATCACGTTACGTGCTGTAGCAATAAAGTATTTTAGTCATATTCTGGACAGGTTTAGTCCTGAAAAAGGTCGCCTTAGTGATACTATCTATTGTCAGCAACATACATATTTATTTTAAGGTCAGACTTCATTCAGAAAGTTAATTAATACATTTAAGTTTTTTAATTGAAAGTTTATTCATCGACACGCTTTTCGTAACATCATGTAGAAATCAAATATTTTATTTTTCATATATTTTTTTATTTTGTTTTACACACACTAGTGTCAATTTTACATATGCGCCGTCCTGGACAAATATAAACATCGATATACAATTTATAGAGCAATTTTACAAAGCATCATAGAGACATATGTATATGGATAAAATTAGCAAATTTCATATATGTACATAAATGCGCATTTTTGTAAATCAGCGATTTAGAGATACCGAAAAACTCTAAATTTGCGAGAAATAGATCAAGGTTGCCAATTTGTTGGAACCATTTCGATGAAAATCAGATGAATTGGTAAACTCTGATGGAAACGATTGACCTGGAATCACATATCCGAGGTGTGGCCAGCAGCACCGGGCAGGGATTGATCCCGTGACCACTTGGTTTGAAAATATTGAAAACATACTTGCCACTAATCTATGCTGCTGAATTTTGTACATATTCGTGTATATTATAAAGTGGGAACATGAGGGAGTGTATCCATTGTCTAAGTGCATTCGTGGGTGAACAATGGAGACCCTGGATTAGGCGAACGGGATTTAATAAGTGACCGAACAAAGGATACGCTGGAGCTCTCACATAACAATAGACTCACCACAGTAGGTCTTACGTAGGTGTTACGTGCCCGGAAAATAGATACATAAATGGATTGGGTAAGCTGTGGTGGGCAAATTGTCTTTTATAAGGAGGTACACACGGTAGATCAGATTTTTATGGAGTGAGTGGTAGTTATGTGTGGACCTCTTGAATTGTCGAATAAATGATGTGAAGCGATTTTGGTCTTTCATTTGGATCCTGAACCCACCCATACGCAACAATATATTGATTTATGGTTCGTTATATTTGAAATTGGCATACATTAGCCCACTTTTCTTCATTTCTTTCTCCTTATATATATTTTTAGGTACCATTTTTTTTTGTTCATTGTGAAACTAAGAATAGGATTTGTGGATTTTATTTATTTGATTTTTACACCTTTGTTGATTTATTCTTTTTTTATGTATTATTTTTCTTTTGTTTTCTGTTTTTTATATTTTTTCATTTTATCATGTTTTTCTGTCTTTGCATTTTTGCTTTTTATTTTATGTATTTTTTTTTCTTTATCAAATGTAGGCCATTGTGGCGCATTAGGTTCTTCCTGTAATGCCACAAGGGTCCAAAACTAACTATAAATAAATAAATAAATTTCAAGAAATATCCCGGAAAACATTAGATATAATGTTTTGCGTTTTACAATAATTAAAAATACTTATGGATCTGTAATAACATATATTCCCCTTTTTCGAGATTTTAGACATACGAATTAAAATAAGTGATAATAATTTGTGAATTAAGTCAAACAGAATAGTATTTTCGGAACTGAATATTGGACTTCCGCCACTTTCAAACATAATGGCTCATATTATATAATGCAAGATAAGCTGTAAGTGGTTGTTCGTAATATTTTCTACGTTGAATTTTATATAGGTAATACTCACATACGTATGAGTGATGTTTTTGGATCTTTTGTGTGGAATATCCGTTCTACATATGTACGTTTGCATGAATAAGTCAACGTACGTAGCAGGAAAACGGTATTGCGACATGGAAAATTGGATTTTCGTGCGTTTTCACTCAATTTAGCAGGAGTGAGTCGATTGTAATATCGGTCGGTGAAGGAGTATAAATTATTGATTTGGAACATGCCGTAATGCCTTATAAATTACACGTGTATCCTCCGGAGGGTTGGCGCGTTCACGTTTGATTGATCGTCACTTTCCGAGAATTAATCTCTTAAAAAAAAGCGTAATATTGAAAAATGTACACTCGCACATGTGACTTTACTTTATTTTTTTTGCACGACGTTTCGGGTCTCGTTTAACGTCGATTAATATCGTTCCCATGACGAAAGATGATCCTATTGGGATGGCTGGCGCGCGCCATATATTTTTATTATTGAAAAATACCGAATATTAAAGTCGCGGATGTGCGCTCGATATTGCGCAATATCAATCTCGTAGCGAGAAAAATTAGCGTCGATTGTGAAAAAAAAACTGAAAAAATTGGGGCTAAAACGTGCCGTATATTTGCAATTTTGTTGATTAAGTGCGCGCTACGTAGTTGTTTTTTTTAATAAACGAGCCAACGATTTTCCTACATAAAGTCGGAATATTATAGTGTTTTTTTTAAACGCGTAAATATCAGTCAGATTTCGACGCTACGCTTTTATGTTTATATACATACTTCAGTTTCATTGTGCTAATTCAGATACGTGCGTATGAATTTATTACACTTACATATAATACATTGTATGTATCATGTTTGAATATTCGCTTATGCGTAACATTTTGTAATATTGAAAATTTAAACGCACTCAGCAAGGGGCTTAAAGCAAACGGATCGATCGAGGAAATCGTGTCACGTGTCTTATGTATAAATTTCAATGAGTAGGTAGTTATATCCTGTTTTAGTATGCACTAATGTCAACTGAGAATCACTTGCCAAACGTAAGAGTATACAAATATAACTGGAAATTCGGTTAAAAAATCATTTTATCACTATCATTTGAATGAAAGTGATAAAAAAAACGAAAGCACTATTTTATCATCATCGATATTTAACATTGTGCCTTGATCTCATCGTTTTTTTTAACTGTCAAACCCTTATACATGGGCCACACTGGGTGACTTATGGGTGATTAATTTTGCGTGATCAGATCAAATGTATGCAGTTTTATGGAGCATGCCACACCAGGAAACTCACTGGTTGCGCAAGTCAGAAGTCATCACCCGACCAGCAAGATCAGTTTATGGTGATTGATTACGGTGATTTTATTTTTAGAGGGACCAGAACGTAACCCAAAAAATTCTATAACTCCTCAATGTAAAAGACTATGCTGAAAATTGTTTGAGGAGCATTCTAAGTTTGAGGAGTTCTAGAATTGCTTTGAGAGCTGAAAAAGTTTCGGAGTCAAGGGTATTACGAATATTGGGAATTTCTTTTGAGGTCGATTAGACTATGAAACTGTTTTCTTGAACACAGAATTTTTGAAATTAAAATTCTGTTTACTTTTTAGTACTTTCTAATATATTAGTAGATGAAACTGGGAAGTCGATCATAAAATTATGTGATAAATACAATCAATATTATGCAGTATTTTCAAATATTAAAATTAATCAATCAGCTGTAATGATCTATTCGATATTCTAGTACCTACAAATATTGGTATATTGAAGTTATACATACATATACGTACATCAGCTTGATCTCTTTAAATAAATCCGAGTGCCGAAGGTTCACCATCCCGTTTGCGGGCAATGGGTTTTCATTAGGAAGTTTTGGTGCAAATTAGGAATGCAAACGTTGAAATCCAATTGCTCGAAGGGGCTTGTCCGATAATTGGAAAAAATCAGTTCCGACCGAGGGAAGGATGTTTGTGTCGGAAAATAACGTGAAAAGTTTTTCGTACGGCGACAAAATTGCCACGGACAGATTCGCGGTCGGGACTTTTCCGAACTCGTCGGCAGAATTGAACCGGGAAAAGTTGAACCGTTTGTAGTCGACGGAGAGCTAACGACCAATCCCTCCCCCCAATTTTCCTTCCCCTCAACGAGTCAAGGTTAACGATATCGTTTAGCTAATTGCTTACTTTAGACCGTCGACGACTACGACCTAATCTAATTCGTACACACAGTCCCCATCGGAAAGGGCTGCAAAACCTTTTCGTTACGTGTAATCGACGATATGGACGATATGAATATTACAGTGCATATTAATATATAAATATGTTCATACATACTTTATTTATTTAGCTATTTTTATTTTCAATTCAAATTACACCAGAAAGACCTAAACAGGTAAACCAAAATTGTATATACGCTGTTTGTATCTCACTAAGCTGTGTTGTTTTATAAACGTACATATGTATGTATATGTGATTCATGATACCTTTTCTTACCATTTTATCACTACAAAGCGCTTTCGAATGGCCTTATAGTTGTTCAATCTAATTTTACAGTTAAGAATCAGTTAAGTATGCATGTCGTGCTTTATTTATTTAACAGTGAATCAAAATTAATCGAATGTATTATACAACAAACAATTTGATTTAAATTAAATTCTAACGTGACAAAATACGTGGGAATAATCCTGATGATTTCGTTCAGTTGCTATATGTATTGTTTCCGTCATATTTTTTAAAATATTTATTATTAGGAAGTCAAAGTAATTAATTTTATATTCATTATTAGGAAGTCAAAGATAGTGGTTAAATAGTGGTAGGATGGTTTTTGCCAAGAAAACGATAGACTTGGATTCACAATTATTCAAGTCTGACCAGCAACACTACAGATAATACTCGGAATAAATTATTTTCAATCAAGGTCAACCCACGGGATCGAACCCAGCAATCTCTTCATGGTTAGCATTAACGCAACCACCAAACTCTGCTGCCGGTTAATATGCGAATTGCAAATTGAACAAGATAGGGTCCATTAAAATGTGGTTTTAAAGATTTTAAAGATGTGAGGAACGAAACGTTTCTCCAGATTCATGACACGGTAAAGCGACGTAAAATGTAATATTTTGGCTACGCTATTCGTGACCCCAAGTGTCGCCTTCTATAAACAATAATAGAGGGGAAAATAGGTGGCTCGGAAGAAAGAAACTCTCTTGAGTCCGGAACAACAGGTCATGGATGGGTCTCGTACTCGAAAAATTGTTTCAGCTTGCCCATGATAAGGCAGAATTTCCACGGGCCATAAAAAGTGTTGTAATTGGCAATATAAGTAAGAATTTTAATGTGAGTTTAATTTGTCAAATTTGTCCACTTTTTCTGCGTATACATATGTATATATCCACATATGTATGTATATAAATTACTGTTGAATCTGACACGCATTTTAGGAACGTCTCTGAAATTGCTACCGGAAGGAGTACACGCCGCGACTGAGGAAACCTTATTTGGGGGCGTACGTTTGTTCAGGAATTTACGAGCACTCTTTACGGACTATAAAATTACTCTGATCAAATCTCATTACCAGACTTTATCGGCGGAAGTGCGAGACGGGAGCGAAATGCGTAATGAACATTGCGATTCTTCTTGTCGAGCGCGGGCTCTCACCCTCGCCGATAAATCACCCCTCAACAAATGATTTTTTTCATATAATTTATAATATAATTTACGTATAAAATATATAATTTTGGTATAATTTAAGTATAAAATATAGACAGTTAATATTTCGACTAAATAAATTAAATGATTTGTGAGCCTTTAAAAAGGTCTTTCCAGTATTTTTGTTCATACGCACAACGCTCTTCTTTGTCTTTCAATATTGGAATCATCAGAGAGATTCCCAATCAGCAGGTGTCTCAGGTACCTACATACATACATATGTACTTCCTGCTCGCTAGTTATATAAATTACGTTTTATAATTTTTTTTCACTACAAATAATGCATTATTGTATTAATTTGAGGTGAGGTAGGAGATTTTCATTGAGGATTGTTCAGTTTCATATGTATAAAGCAGGGCTGTGGAGTCGGAGTTGTGGAGTTGGAGCATTTCAAGCGGAGTCGGAGTCGTAAAAAATCAACTGACTCCAACTCCTTTATTTAAATTACGTATTAAGGTATGTCAACTAGTCTCTAATTTTATTTAAGTAAATCGACTAATAAATTGAAATTTAATCATTTATCTTGAATTTAAATAACATTATAAATAAAATTGTTGAATTGCACACATTTTGATGTGTTCCGGCATAAACCGATGTTTTCTGTCTCATACTTTTTTTTTTATTAAATTGCTTTGTTTGTGTATGAAATTCATACACATGTATACTATAAATGTACTTATACTTTTTTTTCATACCTTTTTATTCATTAGCAATATTTCAGTAAATTGGGTTATATGTCAATTTTTAGTGATGTTTTAAATCAGTATTATTTTTATTACTAATAATTTTATACGTTGGCAAGAAAAGTTCATCTTATTAAAATTGCTCAAGTTGGAGTCGGAGTTTAGAGTTGTAGTCGGAATCGTTAAATTTTGATCGTCTCCACAACCCTGGACTATAAAGGTTCGTTTATATCAGTAGAGTTCAAGCCGGAAACTGCACGTAAACAGCAGGACGAAAAAACTTTTTTAGTATATTCACATCTTCCGTAATGTGTTAGTTATTAAGAACTGTAACAGGAGTAGCCGACACGATCTATTCATATTATACAGAAGTACACGTCTGTTTTTTTGGTCAATGTGGTGAGTGTACCCGTATTAACGAAAATGCTGTCATGCGCGTATGAAAATTTTGGGAAACGTCATATTGTGACAATATCGACTCGACGATACGACGCAAGCATTATTGCGCTGTATCGTAGTGCTCTGTATTGTATCCGTTAGCCTATTTTGCCTTATTTTGTACAAAACAAGTATAAACGTACCGAAAACGGGTGGTGCTGTATAGTATGAATATAAGTGGTCTTTTCCTTGCAGTGCTGTGCCGAGCTGTTGACGTGCAGTGCTGGATAATATAAATGAACCTTAATACGTATCTACATATGTTTGAATGTAGGCTTGTATATATAGGTAGATGCACATACTACATGTGTATGTGCATATGTACATACATATATACATAGGTCAAATCAACCTAATTCAAGATTTCATCAAATTAATTAACGTAAAGCAATAATAGCGGAGGTCGCAACGATAATAAAGTTCGTCCATTTTTCGGTTCGAAAATGGATTGCCTTTGTTTTTTGTACGTGAAATATACAATAATAAAAGTTTATAGGTCACCGGATTAAATGGCGTCACTCAATAAAGGCGTTGTATTTCAACGTCACGCCTCGATTATTAATTAACCAAGCTCAAAATGAGTCGTTAAGATTTACACTAATTGTTATTAAACATAAATATTGAATAGGACAATACGAAAACGTAGACGTTATTAACTTTCTGAGAATTTTTATACACGTGTAGGTTTTATTTAAAGATATTAAAAGCAATAAAAAATACATAAATATAAAGGACAACAAGGATTAAGCGAAAGCGTTTTCGCCGAAGGAGATAACAATTGTAACGGCGGCAGAAGGAAGTTGGAAAGTCTTTAATCTCGTTTTTAGGCTCTCGCTTTACTTTACTTTTATTTCTACAACTCATACTACATTATTCATACATTTATTATACATACATATATTATATTATATAACAATTCTACTGTAATATATTTAAAATTGAAAAAATGCTAATAAAATTTTATAATGTGTACCCTTCTCAATCATTCCAATGTTCTTTAATCAGTTTTTTTAAAGCAAAAGTTTTATATTTATGTAATTAGAAATTTGAGAAAACGCTTTGTATGTAATATATGTACTTAAATCAAATTTCTTAAAAATTTATATAGTATAGCTCGATGGTTGCATTAGTAATAATTAATACTTATCACCGAGAGGTTCCCTGGGTTGACCTCGATTGAAAATAATTTATTTATAGTGTTTCTACAGTGTTGATGGTCAGACTTGGATATTTGTGACTCTCAGCCCATCATTTTCTATCATAATTTGCCAATTTATCTGATTTCACTGTTGAAACAGTGTGTATATATACATACGGATATATTAATGTGATATAAAAGTAGATGTGTGATTGATATGGAGAAAAGGCGAGAATATGTGAAAAAATGCGTTTTTCCTTGACGAAAAATCAAATTTATTATTGCACAATCAGAAAACTGGGAGGCAATCTTCAGGGAGCGATCAACCGTTGCGTTGCGGAAAAGCGCTCGATAAGAAAAATAGTTTTCAGGAAAAACTGTAACGCTATCCACCCCTTCGGCTGAAAATTAATGACCGACGTGAAATATTGGCCGTAAAGAATTTTCTACGGATATCTATTGTGAATTTTTCCCTTTTGTATAAAATCGGGTATCATAATAGAAATATACAAAAATATCCACACATCAGAATGCTACAAAGAAAAATATCGAATCTCTACAAAAACATATTTATGTAATAGTATTATACTTATATGCTATCGAAGATATTTCGGGTCGGTTAAATTGAACGAGATCTGTTGTTCTGTATTAAGATCAAAATAGAGATTTCATTAATTCAATTTCTGATTGTGCAGCTACATTATACGTGTGTTTTCATCCGTTCTATTCCAGGGTCCATTCGTCGAAATTGGACAAATATAATTTAGCAGAAACCTTGAGACACGTTGCTATACTTAGAAGTCCGTTTACTTTTTTCTTTTATTTTGTGTTCTCCTGTGGTCGCAGCAGGGCGACTCGTTCCGTAAGTAATTACTCTCCAGGGAGTCCACTCGTTTGATAAGGGAATTCCCTCCGTTTTTAATATATTAAAAATAGAATTACACGCAAGCTTTCTTTCTTTTTTTTCATTATCAAAAATTGAAATATAATGCTTTTAAGGCGGAAAAATTGCAAACAATCTCGGCAATCAATATTATGTTTGATTCAAAATTATATTACAAATTAATTATTGTTAGGTTGTTATCTTCTTTTCTTTTAGATTTTATCTAATTGTTCAACCTTAAATTTTTTCATATCGTTGTAAAATAAATGTATTATTATATGTATGTACATGAAAAATTATTTTCATATATACATAATAGGCCGGCATTTATTTGGTTAGTATCTTCGTTTGGTTTGGTCATAAACTAGATATCGGTCAGTGATTTACTAACTATTGTATGTTGGTCAAAAAATACTTTAGCGATAAAGCGATAAAGCGTCACTAAAATCTCAATCATGGAACGTCTGCCTTCATAGTTCATCGAGAGTTACCCACTCCAACTATCCTACTAACGATAATTCGAGTCCCAGATATTCCGTATTCGCGATAATCCTGTGCGCTATCACAATGTGCGACATAATCCGTTTACCATAATATATGAAAAATCCAAATAATGCCAATACGAAAAAAATAACAATAATGATTAATTCATCAGTATGGTGGGATCTTGAAATATCACTCAATGTCAATAGTATGTAATTGACTCACTATGATGAAATTAGCACATACTGGTACGCAGCATGTGTATTTTTACAAACCTCCTTTACGTTTGTTTCACTTACGATTACAATTCAGAGGACTTTTTATCTCTTATCCGATCGTTTATAGGTAATTTTGCACATGCAAAAAGAACGCTAAGATGCCTAAACTATGCCAGGCAAAAACTCACCCCCGGTGTGTTTTCGGTGATATATTTTCCTTCTTTTGACATAGGCTTGATAGTGATCGATAATGGCAATTCCCATATTTGAAATTTTGGAGAAAATAATAAGATCGTACGAATTAACAATGACATAAGACACATCCATTTACAGCTAAAGTTTACCTATCAGGATTCTACGTGTCTACTAACTAATAATAATATTTCATGATTTGAAACTTAAACAAAATTGTAGTCGGATTTGATTGATTTTAATATTATTTTTAAGTAAATATGGATAACATACCTATGTACATACATATATAAAACAAGAACGTATTATGCTTTGAGTGGGTTTTTTGATGCTAGAAATTTTTGTATGGAGCAGTTAAAAAGTTAAATCAAGCAGTTTCCACAATTACTGTCGGATAAAACAAACATACTCTGACAAGAAATGTGCGACCTTGATTTTGTAATCGCTTAGGTTTTGCTAGAAATAATAATAGTATGTAAAATCAAATAAACTTTTATTTTATTTTATTTTATTTTATTTTAAAAAAAATCAATACCACAGAGACTTGACAGGTTGCCCCAAAGCGTCAATGTGATTTTAATACAAATAATAAAAATCATAAATAAAAAAAACATAAGAAAATAATAAAAATCATAAATAAAAAAAAAAAACATCATAAATAAATAATAAAAATCAAGTAAAAAATATGTACACAAAATAAAAACAAAGAAATAAGATTGAAAAATTTATATCGTGCTATTTAGGATGTGTTCCACCAACTCAACATAACTGGCATCGAATAGGTCCAAGTAATGTGCCAGTAAGTTAAGGAGTCGAACAGTATGTATGTAATTTTATGTATGTAATTTCAAAATTTGAGATTTTGATTGATTCGAACTCGTATTCAATCACATATCACGTTTTCATGATTTAGAAAAATTGCGTGTGAGCCTGTTTATTTTGGGGAATTTAATTGTTGAACACCATTAGTCCTATCGAACTGAAACTTATCATCGATTACTAAAATGCTTATCCATACGACGATATATACATACATATGTATATATATATATATATATATATATATATATATATATATATATATATATATATATATATATATAATATATATATATATATATATATATATATATATATATATATATATATATATACATATATATATATATATATATATATATATATATATATATATATAAATATATATATATATATATATATATATATATATATATATATATATATATATATATATATATATATATATATCCAACTTTCGTCAATTATTCCAGCCACGTGGCTAGCCCATTGTCAATACTCTATCCACTATGCACACTGCCCTTCTCACCCACATGTTCGATTTCCTATTTTTCCTCGTTATGCCGAGCAAACAGCGTTCCATACTTATTTGAGTGCATTGAACTTTGTGTAGTATATAGGCATTCAATGTACAAGTTTCACATCCATATGTATGTACGCTATCGCTGGCTAAACGTATTGATCGGAGACTGTTTATTCAGGCATATATTATACATATTATATACGCTACCATTAAGCCATCAGTTTGGCTGAATGGTAGCGTATATAATTAGCACCACTGAGACCGAAGATTCGAGTCATCGTCAAACTACTAGTTAGGTTTGGGGTTTGGTTTTGTGACTCCAAATCGATCGTTGCTCTATCAGAGTTTGCCAATTTTATCTGATCATTGATGAAACGGTTCCTGAAAAATTGGTATTAGATCATTTCCTATTGTCGCAAAAATCTGTCTGTGCATAATTTGTAAAAATTATGCACAGTAATCTGAAATCTATAGATATCTCTATAGACATCTCTATAATTTCGTATTTATTATATGTATGAAAATTGTACACAAAATCTAAAAATAATCCACAGATATCTATATGATTGTTATTTCTGATTAATTATCTACATAGAAAAAATGGGTGACCGTCACTGCACCGAACAGGAACAAGAAGAACAGGCTTTTCCTCCCGTATCCTACGCGCACACATTAAACATGGCTGTATGACAAAAAGAGATATAATTTCACCGCATGCCACTGATATATATATATATATATATATATATATATATATATATATATATATATATATATATATATATATATATATATATATATATATATATATATATATATATATATATATCAGTGGCATGCGTGGCAGTGGCATATATATATATATATATATATATATATATATATATATATATATATATATATATATATATTATACATATATACATAGTACCATTTACTATGCACCCTTTTTTTTTGATCTTTCGACTTAAGATCTTTCGATTTTCAATCTTTGCCTTCCAATATTTGCTTTTTCAACCTTTTCACTTTCGGTGCCGTGAGGTAAACCCACATATACATAGGTATATGTATGTAAATACATAATAGAAAATAATTTGTTTTGAGTTTAAAATTTCGTATTTAGAAAATGTTTATAACGATAAGTGGATTTAGAAAATGTTTATAATTTAAGTGGATTTCGCCATGGCTCATCCTATTGGGCAATAATATGTAAATGGTGTTATGGGCGTCGACCGGAAAAGCTGTCAGGGCGCATAATGAAGTTTGCCGAAGGCAACCATTTTTTTCCTCCGACGAAAGCCAACATGTCAACGGCAATGGCGGCTATCGCTCACACAAGATGGCGGACGAACTCCACCATTGCGAGCGTCGTGGGCGAGCGCGCACAACACACCTGACAGTGATGAATGTTCGAGAGGCTTTCGGAAATAATTGTCATAAATAACAGGTGTTTTTACGTTTAAAAGCCTTGGCAGTTATTAATGACGAAGGCAATATCTTACCTGTAAATTATTCATCTGCTCGGCTCCGGCTCGAAATATGGCTGGCCATTAAAAATGATCACCGAGCGAACGGGCGCCGGATAGTTCCCGATCCGTCAGACACAATGCCTCTAATTTCGACTCTAATTTACATTTACAACCCCCTCTTTTCATAACACACAAACAGTAGATTTTATAAATGTCTAGACTTTCCAATTTTCGGCAGGGAAGCCCCGCGATCGCGAACAGTATCATTCCGAAGTAATTCCCTTTCAGAGCCTTATATATTAAATTTCGCGCTTTCGGATCGCGTCAACGAGCCGGCCTAAAAGCCTTTCGCTCTCGGTCATAAGCTTTCAGGGCCTGACGGGCTTATCCTCTGCGGGTCACTGGTCCATTTAGTCAAGGCCCTGAACCCCAGAAAGTAAAAAAAACCCACTACGCACGCTCACTTTACTAACCCTTTCTCACCGGCATAGTGATTTAATGTCGCACAGTAGAGGACTATAAAATTAAGTCGCAGCTTATTTTAGTCCATGAGGCACGAAACTCGCACAGTTAAAATTCCGCGAATATCTAAGTGTAACCTTATGGAGATTTCCGGGCTTTGAAAGGGGTTAAGTGAAAACTTAACGTGATGTTTGCATCAAAAATGCACAGTACACAAAATTCTATTAGGGGATATTAACTTTTGGGACTCCCGCGCCAATTAAATTTATAAAGGATCTACATACTAATTCGATCAAAAGGATCAGAGACAAAACGAGTATTTATTAATTCAATTAAAAAGCTCAATATCGTCAACGAAGCTCTGGGACGAAAATGAGAGATTAAAATATTTAACGGAAAATTTTGTAATTGCTTAAATAAATTCAAACATTGTTAATACTTTATGAAATGAATCAAATATATGCAATATAATGCAACCTAAATTCAAAGTGAATAAATGATTTATTCTTTAAAATTTGAATACCAAATTTTCAATGAAATGGATTAAAAGTATAAATTTTTTTATAAAATCAAGTTTTTCAAAGGATAAAATTTTCAGATTAAACAGAATTGAATGTTTGAACACTGACCATCGTATAATGGGCTAACTGGTTCCACGAAGAAAAGTTTACGGCCAAAACGTCTAACGACACAATGTCCACGATAAAATTATTACGCAACTAAATGGTTACGGACAAAATGATGACGCAATATAATTTTCATGGACAAAATGATTACGCGACATTATATTCATATAAAAAAACATTAATTTGTTTAAAAACGATTTTTTTCAAGGCAAATGTATGTACAAGGATTCAATAAAACGTGTGGCCCCGAAGATCGTGCGTCCTTTGACAGATGAATAAAATTATAAAATAAGCCAGCTTAATTGAAATTTAATCATTAATAACAACTCTATCATAAGAGTTTTTGAATTCGTCGTATTAAAAAGAAAATAATGATTTGTTTCACTTTCTTTACTGTGAAACTTTAGTGGGCGTGATTTTTTTCTTTTTATGAGTACACTATATTAAAAGTGTTGGCCGTTGTAATTTCACGTACGTTTTTCAATAAAATAGTTTTTGAACGTATGCATGTTTTGTTTATGAACATTATGTCGCAGAATAATTTTGTCCGTGAACATTTTATCGCGTAATCATTGGTCCGTGAGCATATGTCGTTAACTGATAACTTTTGATTTGGTCAGGTTTTTGTGATATGAGTTTTGATATTATACCTACATATTTATATAGACACATGTTACTGTTTATACAAATTATATTATTTATAAAAAATATTTATGTGTATTGTAAGAATTACACTGAGCAACAAAAAATCACGTTTTTGAGTTACCAGAGCGAAGACTAACCAATCTTTACTAAGTTTGACCCACTGAATTCGAATATGATATTGATTTTTGTTGGTGGGTGATCGTTTCCGAGATATGAGCGTTTAAAAAAATGCGCGATTTTTACAGTTTTTTGGCTTTTGCGGTCTTTAACTCAAAATTTAGGATTGATACGCTCAAAGTGAGTATTGAAATCAATAGTCAGATATTTTTCCTATTAATTGTTATATTTTATTGCTTTAAAATACATCTAATTAATTGTCTAGCGAATTTTAAAAGACAAAATTATATTTTTTTTACGGATTTTTTTCCCGTGGTATTTTTCATTTATTTGGCAAATTTTTTATTTCACCACATTTATAAGGATTGGTTTTCTATCTCAATATTTTTTATTTTTATCTAAACTTACTAAATCGACCGGTTTTTGCGTAAGAAAGATTTTCGTTTAGTTCCCGTATGCGTATAACAGAAGCGTTTGTGCAAGCGTGAGCAAGCGAGATGGCAAGTCCGTCGCTTACGCGCGTGTGTTGGAACTCTCGTTTGCCGTATTAATAAACTTGCACATCTTTATATTTATATAATATTATAACAAAGATTCCTTTATTAAAATGTCATACATTGTCTATGTATAGCTACATATGTAATCTTGATCGTTACGATACTATTAATACATTCGATTTTCATAAGGTGTCTTCCAGATGTTGCTATTCTGCGTCGAAAGGGTTAAAAAGCAACATTTTGTGGCCTCTTCAGTCTGCAGCACAAATTGGGCTTGGCATAACGGTTCGCCACAAACCGACGACCGCTTAAATTACGCCCCAAAAACCCCAGTGCCTACTTTTTTGCATGTGCGAGGGGTATTTTTTATAAGGCCTGTTTCGAAACGGGGATTTATCCAGATTTGCGCCAACTTTTAACGTCAAAGTTAAAAGGGAAAATTAAATAATATTTTTAATGCGAAAAAGCCCTTTTCACTTAACCGTGCATTTATACGGCCCATGTGAATTTTTCCCATGAAACAATGTCAATACATTAGCGACCAGTGTAGTGGCAATCTACCTAACGGTTCAAAAACAAACACTATTAACTTTTAGCGATCATAATTTTATTATTCATCGTGATGTACGTACATACATACATATGTACGTTTGTATATACGATGGGGAAAAACTTCAATTTACGAACGCAACCCGTTCAAACAGCCGAATGCGATTATATTTATAAATACATCAAACAATTTAGCATCGATTGCCTTTTACCGTTCGGAATGCGTCTATATTACAATTTCTATATGTCCTATTTATATAGATATGTACATATGTACGTGCATGTATATGTAGAATATCCTGTTTTGTTTTATTATTTTTTAATTTATTTTCGAAAAATGTGACTTTTTTTGAAGCGAGGTTATAATATATTTGAATTTTTTCGAAGTTTTTATATTTATTATTTCCCAGTATGTTCAAAAAATATTACTACTTAAAAAACAAATAAACAAACGCTTTTTGCTACTTATTGCAGTTTAATGGTTTGATTGTGATTATTTTTGACTGATTAACGAGAAAATTTTTATTTAACGATCCCTTGATACGATGCAAGTTTTGCACTAGGACCTAGTGATTAGATCTATAATGGAAAATTTTCGCTCAGGCCTGATTTATCGTATAGACGTATTAAGTACATATGTACTTACACAAATGTTATATTATTTGCTCTAAGTAAAGAAACTGATATCAAATCAAAATCAAAATGAGCCGTTCGAAATTAGCCAGAAATCAACTCCAAACTACCCCTGTAATATTCAACTATCCCTACTAAACTACTAGTGTAAGCGATACTGACTAATTTCCACTTTTTATAATAAATAATAGAGAACTTTACTATAAGAATAGTAGATAGACTTATGAAACTTTCAAAAATAGCAGTTAGATAATAATATTTCACAGTTTTTTTTTTATTATTTTACATACAAATCTAAACAATATCTGACATCTATGGTCAGATATTACAAACATCGTATTAATACGATAAATAACGATGAATAACTTTTATGTAACAATACGAATTTTATATTCGATAAACAACCCCAGAGACATCTATGGTGAGCAATATGGCGAAACCTAAGATATAACAATAACTAAAGGTTCGCAACAGAAAATTGGGAAGGAATCGCCAATTTTACAGGAATCGTTTCAATGAAAATCAGAAAAATTGGCAAATTCTGATAAGAAACGATCGACCTCGACAAACCAAGGTCTGGCCAATAGCGAGACTTAGCGGGAATCGAAGTCGTAACATCAAGTACGAAATAATTCAACATTCACCACTAGACCACGCTGCTGGTTAAATTTAAATTGTTCAATAAATTTCGAATAGTATACATTTGTGATATTGTTTTATTTATAAATTTACAAAAATACATTTTATCTAAGTTAATTTTAATATATTTTTATTAAGTAAAACAATCAAGCATTTATTACATTTTTTACATGGTTTTAGAATGTAGAATGTAGGAATATTGAAGAATGTAAGAATATTGTCAGACCGATTGGCGAAGTGAAGCTAATAAAAACCATGTAAAAAATGAAATAAATGCTTGATTGTTTTACTTAATAAAAATAAGTTTCAGATATCTCTGTGTCTTAAGGATCAGAAGTCTCAAGGATTTTGAATTACAACGAAAAACAATGACCTTCGTATTAGGGATATTTCGTGATAAGATGCTGTGCATATTATGATATTACATATACATACATATATTGAATATATGTATGAACACGTAGGTTTTTCTAGGATTAAATCATGTATGCCATACATTGGACTTGTCCTATTGCGAAAGGGACGTGAGCGCGTAGAGTGGGAAACGCGTTGAAAATTCGCCGCTTCTAAAAGTGTAGGCCGAATTTGCATTTATTATTCAGGGGCACAGACGTTGAGTCCTTTCTCGTCTTCTCGCCACAAATTTTATCTTCCCTCCATATCGTTCGCTCGCACGCCCCGCGTTCGGGGGCCTCCTTAACAACTCGACTCGACTTCTATGCGGCCACCATAAAATATGGAAATGATGTGGGGGGTCAAAAAGAACCCGCTCTCGCCACCCCGCTCCTCACCCCCTCGTTTGAATCCCGAATGGTAAATGTTATTTCGGGTTATTTCGCATATTTTACTTATGTCCGTCGTCTATCCTAATACGCCCTAGCCCGCTTCGACTAGCATATTACAACTGGATTCATTCGGATATATTACATACATATGTATAATACATCGAAATTTATGCGTACTGAGAGATCAAAATGTTTGCATTTCATTAAAATTTATTATACTCTTGTATTTATACATTTGTATTTTTTATATTCCATAAAATAGCAAATGTATGCACATATTATATCAACTTTGGTATACTATGCTAGTGGGTCTCTAAATAAATTTTTCAATTGTCAAATTTTACTTAAAAATCCCCACTGAACAAAAAATGAATTCAATTAAGTTAATGTATACACGAGTTTTCTGTTTCATTTTTTGTATTATTAGGGGGACCAAAAAGTAATTAAAATTTTTCGATGAGCTCTTTCGCAGTCAGTTTGTGTCGAGACACGGTTCAGTAAACAATTAAGTTTTGTTATTATGTTGAAGTTATTGATGTAAATTTATTGTTTCTGTTAAAAACCAAATTTCTACCTGAGGAATGATGTCGAGACCAATAATAGAGGAAGGGCACTTGCGTCATTTTATGCTGCTTCTGTTAGACCAAGTAATGAAGGCAAACGAAGTAGTCGATCACTGATACTTATGGGGAAATTCTGACACTAAACAAGTGCCATCGGTGGTATAAACAATTTAAAAATGGGAAAAGGGACAGCACGGAGATTGCACGAAAAGAAGAGCTCAAAAATGAGATGATGATATCCTGACGTCAATGGTGGAATCAGATCCTTGTCAAACCATCGAGGAATTATCGTTGAAGTTTGGCTGTCCATGGTCCATGATAGGAAATTTGGAAATATTTTTTTTTATTACTTTTTGGTCTCCCTAATATACTATGTATGTACAAACATACATAATACATACAATATGACAAGCGTAATTAAATGTCTAAATTATGTTTGGATGGCGTCTTGCAAGTGATAATGTATGGATGCGAAACATGTACATAAATTCCTATGCACTCAAATAAGTATAGAACTCTAAATGGCATATCGAGTAGATATAGACAGTGAAATACGTGGGTGAGAAGTAAAATAATGGTAGTGTTGTGTAGGGATGGGTTCAGGATCCAAATGAAAAGCCAAGTTCGTTTCACAGCATCTATTCAATGATTCAAGAGGTTCACTTCAGAATGATCTGATCTACCTTATGTACCTCCTTATAAAGAACAAGTTTACCGGTACAGCTTCCCCAATACATTAATGTGTCTATTATCTAGGCACTTAAAGGTCTATTGTTTACGAACGCACTCTCCCAGATCTGTGAGAACTCTCGCGTATCCTTTGTTCGGTGACTTACCGAGTCCCGTTAGCTGAATCCGGGGTCTCTATTGTTCAGCCACGAATGAACTTAGACAGTGGATACTCCCTCTCATGTTCCCACGTTACAGTAGTTAATATAGTTGAGAGAGTAAATATATTGAAATGGCACTGGGTGGGTCAAGTAGCCAAAGATCGGACGATAGATGGACGAAAGAAATGCGTAATTGTTTTTGGGAGAATGAATTTGGATGCAAGAAAGACCACAGGGAAAAATGGTGGATAAATTTTAAAAGGTGTGGGATTATAAATATGTGGGTTGCCCAAACCAGAGACGAATGGAAGCGTGTTGAAGAGGCTTTCATTTAGCAGCATCTGAATAGTTATTAAATTTAACGACAGTAGTCTCCTTTTAAGAGATTGCCAATTTTTTACTATACGATTGTTGTCCAAATTTAAATTGGCACAGTCATTATTCTCATAAATTCAGTTTGCCTGTAACTGCTTAAGCCACTATATTATAATTGTAAAAATAAAATAAATTAATGAAGTCTTAATTTGCCAAAATTGCTAAATCCAATAATAATTACATACACTTACTTAATTATATTAATTCATATTATGAATTTATTTGAAATAATTTATCAATTAGATAATAATATATATGAAACCGGTCGGATGTAAGTGGGTATTTAGTGGGTGTATGAAGTCACAAGTATCAATTAAAAAAAACAACAAATTTTATAATTATCAAGTGCTATATCGATTTGGATTTCAGTTCCAGGCTCAATTCCTATTCTGGTTTAAATTTCAGTTACAATTACCGGTTCCTACTTCAGTTCCGATTTCTGATTATACATATGACTATTTTAATTCATGTATCAATTCCTTTTCCGAAACCACCCGTTGAAATATCAACGGGTACAACACTACTACATATATAATTGTATTATATTATCGCGATTCGTATTGCATTTAATTTTTTATCGTGACAGTCACGAAACTTTGCGTGTTGTTCATTAGAATTATTAAAGGTTGATGTATTCACTATCGACTATTTTTCCGTTATATCAAAACGTGATAATTTGTGTTAGTGTTTCTTATCGATCGAAAATGAAGCCTAATTGCTCAATGAAACTATTTGTGGAGCTCAGCGTTCACACGGGCGTGCTTGTTGATTGTTTTCCTAGTTAAATAAACAAGTTTCACATACTGAATTAACACATTCCGGTTTATAATTCTGTGTCGTAATTACGGTTGATATTTTAGTCTGAGGGTCTGGAAAATTCCGAGAAGCGACGATGCCATTCTCGTTGAGAATTTTCCTATTAACTTTAACGGAGCGTGCATGTGTATATGTATGTATGTATAACGTTGCTGGTCTTTAAAAGCCGTTTTTTTTCTCTCGGCCGATTTTCAACACCCCTGCCTCCGATCTCATTCGACCGGTTTTTGTCCAGGTCCGGTCGGTCGCCTTTCTGGGTAATTGGACTCTCAGGACCACCTGCTCTCCGTCGCGTGGTCATTTCGTCCGACATAACCCATTTTTCTGGCATTTTCCGAGCGTTCACATATAAAAGGCTGAAAAATATTTTCCTTTCGCAAAGAGGCTGTCGTGTTTGCCGACTGAGTCCCACCGCAGAAAACAATACCTAACCCTCTTTTGTGTATGCAACAATCTTAAAAGAATTGTTTTACATATACTTTAACTGGAGGTTGTCCTTTGTATACGCACACACACACATACATATATACATATATACATATGTATATACATATATACATATATATATATATATATATATATATATATATATATATATATATATATATATATATATATATATATATATATATATATTCTTAGGTACAATCTAAGTATATGGACAAATTCATATGTTCTGTAATGTGTACATGACGTTTCTGCAACAGCAGTAATCGACACGACTTATTCATAGCTTGGTCGTTAAGCTTCTGCCTAACACCGAGATGGACCGGGTTCGATCCCATGAGCTGACCTCGATTGAAAATAATTTTTCTGAGTATATCTGTAGTACTGCTGGTCATAATTGGATATTTGTGACTCCAAGTCGATCGTTTCCTATCAGAGTTTGCCAATTTTTCTGATTTAATTGTTGAAACGGTTCCCTATTAAATTGCCAAAAACCTTCCTACCTACATGTCACTACTATTTGAGTATGATTAATGTACAATAAAATTTATGTACAATTCATAGATTTCTCGTTCATTTGCTAGTTTTCAATGTCTCGTAATTCCTGGTATAAAATGTAATAAAAAAAAAATTATAAAGCATTACATGTCACCGAAACGTATCAACCAGAAACAGTTTTCTCTGGCTTTTGGAAATATTCACGCATGACCGTGCTTACGAAAGTGCTACTATATACATATGAATATTTTCTGAAACATCGTATTGTGACAATATTGATGTGACGATATGACGCAAGCAATATTACGCTGTATCTTCTCACTCTGTAATTTATAAGTAAGCCGATTTTGACTTCATCTGAAACACTCATCTGAAACTCATCTGAAACAAGTATGAACGTGCTGAAAACGGGCGGTGCTATAGAAGTAGCCTTTCCGTGCAGTGTTGTGCCAAATTGTTGACATTGCAGTTTTGGATAGTATATGTTTTTCTGTAATAATAGAACCCAAATATAAATTAAAATATTAGTCGAAAAAAATTTTCACAGAACACCTTTTTTTTTTTAAATAGAGGGAGTTATCAAATAAAGTAAAAATAGCTAGCTATGTCGATAAATCTACTGAGGTACGTGGTCGCCTTTATATTAAAAAGTTCGTTGAAACTTCGACACCCCTGCCATCGAACTCGGCCTGATCGAATTATTTTCGAAAACGTAGTTTTATTATATTTTATAATAAAAATTACGTTATACAAAAAAAAGAAGAAACGAAATTACTTTCCACGGTGTTTGTCTCGTGGGAGAGTGTTCGACGCGTGCGAATTCCTCGTTTTTTTTAAGCAATTTTCTTTAAATTAAATTATGGAAATATATTCCATGTAAACTTATAGACAGGATAAGTATTGTATAGTTAAGGCTTCGACGTTAGCAAAGTTGAATGTTTTTCGTTGGACACAATGCGAATTCAACAAGATTAGGGTTTTCAGTTTATTATTAAATTTGGATTTAGATTATTTTTATTTATATAATAAAATAAATATTTACAGATAATGATTTCTATGTTTTTCAGCACATATAATATATATGTATATATATATATATATATATATATATATATATATATATATATATATATATATATATATATATATATATACATATATGTATATATATATATATATATATATATATATATATATATATATATATATATATATATATATATACATATATATATATATATATATATATATATATATATATATATATATATATATATATACATATATGTATATATATATATATATATATATATATATATATATATATATATATATATATATATATATATATATATATATATATATATATATATATATATATATATATATGTATATATATATCATCATCATTTACAGTCATTCGCCATCCACTGCTGGATGAAGGCCTCTCCAACACGCTTCCACTCGTCTCTGTTTTGCGCAACACTCATCCATCTCATTCCGCACATTTTCCTAATTTCGTTCACCCATCTTCCTTGCGGTCTTCCTTTTACTCTTTTGCCTTCTCTCGGGTACCATTCAAGCACTTCTTTTGTCCACCTTTCGTCCATCCTCCTAGCTACGTGACCCGCCCATTGCCATTTCAATCTCTTCACTCTATCCACTATGTCCACTACCCTTGTCATATTTCTCACCCACGTGTTCCGCTTTCTGTCTTTCCTCGTTATGCCAAGCATACAGCGTTCCATACTTCTTTGAGTGCATTGGATTTTATTTAGCATCTTGGCGTTCAGTGTCCAAGTTTCACATCCATACGTCATCACTGGCAAAACGCATTGATCAAAGATCCTTTTCTTCAGGCAGAGTGGCATTTTTGATTTAAAAACAGCATTCATCCGTCCAAATGCACTCCATCCTAATTTCATACGTCTCTTTATCTCTTCAGTTTTACTACCAGACATGTCAATTATTTGACCTAAATATAAATAATTATTTACTACTTCTACTGGTTTATCATCTAAGGGGATGCTATCAGGCATGCAATAACTATTGAACATTAGTTTAGTCTTATCTACGTTAATTTTTAATCCTACTTTTCTACTTTCCCTGTCCAGCTGTGTTAGTCTGATAAGTAGGTCAGCTGAATCACGAGCTACTAAAACTATATCGTCTGCGAACCGAAGGTGACTCAAAAAGCGACCATTGATGCTTACTCCGGCTGTATCCCAATCCAAGTTCCTGAAAACTCCCTCAAGCACCGCATTGAATAACTTGGGCGAGATTGTATCTCCTTGTCTTACTCCTTTTCCTATGCTAAATCTATCTGTACCTGAAAAAATTTTAACCGAAGCTGTGGCATTCTTATATATTGCAGCTAACAGTCCCACATAGGGTTCCGGCACTCCCTGTGTTTGTAGAGCGTTAAGTACTGCATTATGACTAACTGTATCGAAGGCTTTCTCATAATCGACGAAACCTAGGCACAATGGCCGTTGATATTCGTTGGCGCGCTCGATTAGTTCGCCAACTACTTGGAGGTGGTCCATTGTGCTGAAATTTGCCCTAAACCCTGCCTGCTCTATAGGTTGGTTCTCGTCGAGGATATTCTTCAGCCTTTCTGTAATAACCTTCGTGAAGAGCTTGTAGACCGCTGAAAGTAAACTAATGGGTCGGTAGTTCTTGATATCGCTTTTGTCGCCTTTTTTGTGTATTAAAATGATAGTTGCGTTATTCCATCCTTCTGGTATAGCTTGGTTCTGGATGCATTTGCTGAAAAGCCTAGCTAAGATATTAATTAGGGGGGGGCCGCCACATTTTAGTAAGTCAATGGGAATATTATCTTCCCCTGGGGTTTTACCGTTTTTTGCAGTTTTTAGCGCGGCCTCTACTTCGCTAGGCAATACTGCAGGAACCCTTTGGCCGTGTGTCGATTCCAGAGCGGGGAATTGGCCGTTGTCGTTCTCGTATAGTTTTGCATAGAACGTGTAAACTCTGTCTATGATTTCTTCTCTATTCCTAATTATTACTCCGCTCTCTGATCTGATTGCGATCATTTGGTTTTTGCCTAAGAAAAGATCCTGTTTGCACTTTTTCAGGCTACGGTTATTCTTAATGGTATTTTCTATTAGCTTGCTGTTAAAATCCCTGACATCCCTGACTATTCTCTTCTTAATTTCCTTATTTACTAGATTGTATTCTTGCTTATTATTATCCCTATCTAACTTCCTTTTATGCTTAATTAGATTTTTGGTTTCCTCTGAAATTTTACTTAGCTTAATCTGTTTCCTGAGTCCAACTAATTTCTTACCTGTTGAGGCTAGAACCGAACTAATTACAGTGTTCAATTCCTCGATGTCTGCTTCTGGGTTTAATTTCCCGTATCGATTTCCAAGTTCGAGTTCGAATTCCTTTTTCCTAGACCTTAGTTGAGCGAAGTCTGGAGAGTTACTGCATCCTTTTATTAATTTCCTACGTTCGCAATTTATATTAATGGCCATCCTGGCACGGACTAGTCTGTGATCGCTACCTATATCTACTTTACTTAAAACACTAACGTCTTTAACGGAGTGCAGGGCATTTGTTAGGATGAAATCGATTTCGTTTCTGTCTCCTTTAGGACTCTCCCAAGTCCACTTATTGTTGGTGTTTTTCCTGAAAAATGAATTAGTGATAAAGAGCCTGTTGTGTTCTGCGAATTCTATGAGGCGATCGCCTCTGTCGTTTCTTTGGCCGGTACCAAAATTGCCTACTGCTCTTTCTGTGTTTGCCTTTTGTCCTATTTTTGCGTTAAAGTCGCCCATGATTATTTTAAAGTGGTGGCGGCTATTATCGTATGCGCCCTGTATTTTTTCGTAGAAGTCTTCTATTTCCTCGTCTGGGTGGCTAGATGTGGGGGCGTACACTTGGAAGATTTGACAAGTGTACCTGCTCGAGATTCTTAATACTACATAGCATATACGTTCCGATATGTCGTTTATTTCTATAATATTTCTTTCTATTCTCTTATTGATAAGAAACCCTACTCCTCCTATTCTACCATTTGGTAGCCCTCTCCAGTAGAGACAGTTACCACTTTTTAGGATTATTTGGTTTTCCTGTTTTCGTCTTACTTCGCTAAGTCCTACTAAATCCCATTTGATACTTTCTAATTCATTCTCTAATGCAAGCACACTTCCTTCACTCGATAACGTTCTTACATTGTACGTGGCTAAATACAGGTTTCTATTAGCTAAGCTATCATCCATCGTCACTCTTACCTTGTTGGAGGTTTGGATATTATTTTTCTCGCATTTATCCAAGATGTGTTGAGAAAAAGGCGGTACTTGAGAGAGATTTCCATTCAAGGAGTGAGTTCTTACCGCCATAGACTCTTCTCTGTGGTCAGCTTTGACAGATAGTCATCCTAGGTATCACTTGGATCACTTATGAGTTATTACATGCCATTTAACAGGGTTACTTTGTAAGTGAAAGTAGTTAGTTATGATAATAATAGATTAGCAATTGTTATACTACTTTTTTACGGATCTTTATCGTGAGACGCCTCTTTGGAGACAACGGATTTATATATGTGTGAGTGCGGTTTGCAATTTAATATTTTAATAATAAATTTAGTAAAGAATATAAAATTACACGAATTACTTTGATATAATTTAAATATGAAAAAGTTGGGAAACACTGTTTCTGCTTGTTATTAAATAAAGTTCGTTAAAAATTTTGCGGAAGATTTATTGCTTCTGTGGGACAAACTATTGACTGACGGGAAAGGACCTTATTTTTTGTATTCAGGTAGGGAGATATTACGAATATACCCCGGCCGTATTGGCTTTGCACAGATTTTAGACACAAACAAAAAAAAACTAATATGACAAAATTTTACGAATTCACTGATATAAATACGCTTTACGACCGATCTGCTGATTATTTTTACACTTAAATTATACTAGGATGCAATTAGTAAAATAAGTGAGTGGATGGTTAAGTTTTTAGATTTAATTTCGTGCAATAGCCGGGTTTAAGCGAGTAGTAGCGGGGAGAACGCAGAGCACGTCTTCCCCGCATGACACGATAGACCGAACTCTATATATATATATATATATATATATATATATATATATGTATATATATATATATATATATATATATATATATATATGTACATACATATGTAAGATAATATTTTATTGAAAAAAAAAAAACCATTTATTGCTTTGCATACTAATTTGCATTCAGGGAACACAAATTTCGCCATTATCTATACTTTGTCGCTTACAATGTTGAAATTCAATTTGAATAACTTTAAGCGATTGAAGACTCTGAAATTCAGGAAGGATGCATTCGTAGTAAATTCTATTCAAATATAAATTTTATTGTTTTGAAATACCTAAAATTTAAAATTGGTAAATTTTCGGTACAATACTGATGTATAGTAAATAATTTTTACTTTGTCTATGTGCGTAGGAACAATAGATGAAGTTTTACGAGCATGCGAAAATTCGCACTCGAGATTTTGACTGATTCGATCTCAGCATCGAACTCAGCGCACTAATGTGTGTGTGTGTGTGTGTGTGTGTGTGTGTGTGTGTGTGTGTGTGTGTGTGTGTGTGTGTGTGTGTGTGTGTGTGTGTGTGTGTGTGTGTGTGTGTGTGTGTGTGTGTGTGTGTGTGTGTGTGTGTGTGTGTGTGTGTGTGTGTGTGTGTGTGTGTGTGTGTGTGTGTGTGTGTGTGTGTGTGTGTGTGTGTGTGTGTGTGTGTGTGTGTGTGTGTGTGTGTGTGTGTGTGTGTGTGTGTGTGTGTGTGTGTGTGTGTGTGTGTGTGTGTGTGTGTGTGTGTGTGTGTGTGTGTGTGTGTGTGTGTGTGTGTGTGTGTGTGTGTGTGTGTGTGTGTGTGTGTGTGTGTGTGTGTGTGTGTGTGTGTGTGTGTGTGTGTGTGTGTGTGTGTGTGTGTGTGTGTGTGTGTGTGTGTGTGTGTGTGTGTGTGTGTGTGTGTGTGTGTGTGTGTGTGTGTGTGTGTGTGTGTGTGTGTGTGTGTGTGTGTGTGTGTGTGTGTGTGTGTGTGTGTGTGTGTGTGTGTGTGTGTGTGTGTGTGTGTGTGTGTGTGTGTGTGTGTGTGTGTGTGTGTGTGTGTGTGTGTGTGTGTGTGTGTGTGTGTGTGTGTGTGTGTGTGTGTGTGTGTGTGTGTGTGTGTGTGTGTGTGTGTGTGTGTGTGTGTGTGTGTGTGTGTGTGTGTGTGTGTGTGTGTGTGTGTGTGTGTGTGTGTGTGTGTGTGTGTGTGTGTGTGTGTGTGTGTGTGTGTGTGTGTGTGTGTGTGTGTGTGTGTGTGTGTGTGTGTGTGTGTGTGTGTGTGTGTGTGTGTGTGTGTGTGTGTGTGTGTGTGTGTGTGTGTGTGTGTGTGTGTGTGTGTGTGTGTGTGTGTGTGTGTGTGTGTGTGTGTGTGTGTGTGTGTGTGTGTGTGTGTGTGTGTGTGTGTGTGTGTGTGTGTGTGTGTGTGTGTGTGTGTGTGTGTGTGTGTGTGTGTGTGTGTGTGTGTGTGTGTGTGTGTGTGTGTGTGTGTGTGTGTGTGTGTGTGTGTGTGTGTGTGTGTGTGTGTGTGTGTGTTTGTGTATTTTGGGGATTTTTGAATACAGTTAATCCCATCAAATTAGACGATCGAGGTTTTTTTATGTTTTTCTCAGAAGCTTTTTTGCGAATTAAACTGAGACTACATATCTAGAAGCTTAAGCTGAATACCAAGTTATAAATACAAAATTTCATATACCTTGGTATTAAGCTCAATTTTTATCGAAAATGCTATTATAGCCGATATGTGTGTATATATATCTCGTTTCGTTATGTATGTATGTACATATGTATATATCATTCTTATATTCTTCGAATACGTAGATTAAGTCGTTGGTTAGACACATCCGAATTTTTTTGTTAATTTTTAATAACAACAATAATATAATATATTGAAAAAAATGTATTGCCGATAGTTTTTATATATATTTTTATTATATTAATTTTTATGTAATATTATATTATATTATTATGTGTAATATTTTCAAATATATGAAGACACAGCTTACACATCAGAATGGTCCTTTTTTGCGCACTTGTCGGGAGTTATCTTAGTAAATCAAACAAATCCAACATTCTCGAGACTATCAAGATCCCACTAGCTGCCGAGATTTATGGACATTTAATATTTTTATACAGAGGAAGTGGAAGAAAGTGGAGGAAAAATACGTAGAAAGAAGGCAAAAAAAATAAGAAAATTCGGGTCCACTCGCGTATCGAGCCGTTGTAAATCAGGTGCGAGGATTGAGACACAGCGCGCAGATGTAATTGAAAAAGTTTTCTTTCCGTACGTTTGCTACCAAAGAAAACTTGCGTACGACACACTCTATATCAGATATTGATATAATTTACGACTCTTTTAAGGGTTGACTGCACCCCTTCGTGGGTCGAAAATAGTTGAAATTTCGACTTGGCATACTAAATCAATCCGGTCTAAAGTTTAAACTTGATCGTTTGACGGTCGCTCCGTTTGCACGATCGGATATCGGATGTGATTAATGTCGCGTGTGTGAATTGATTTGTGATTGATGACCGATCACCAGGTTAATGTGAACGTGAGTGATTATATGGTCCGTTAGACTAAGACCTACATACTTATATCGTATTATAATATGGATCGTTACACGAGAAATTAGACCTTGCGTAATGCTATCAATTCGGCTACAGACGAAAAGTTTGAAAGTGACCATTATATGTACATGTACATGCATACATACATATGTATTATATGTAGAAAATTAAACAAGTCTATTACGTCTATATAGAATAATATTGATGAGCCTATATGATTTTTTGTCTTTTCACTTTCATTATTAGTATACATATGTATACTATATAAGGTAATTGGGCTATTCGTCACATTGCGGTGGTCACAAAGACAATATTTTGCACTCAAGTTCTCGTTAGTAAGATAGTTCTCGTTAGTATGATTTCGGCTGTCAGATGTTCCGTTATAGAGATTTTAGTGACTTTGTGACGGGTAATTTGTGACCAGTAATCACCGAACCATTATATAAATACTAATAATTATCTAATACTACATAATACCGTGTTGTCAACCGGGACGTTTGGGAATTTAATAATTGAAGGTACTCATGATTTCAAATACAATCAACAAACTTGTAGTTTCATTTACAAATTATTAACTTAAGATTTATTAAGACTAAACGTTTCCATATTATATATGTATGTATGTACTAGTGGTTTTACCCGGCTTCGCTCTGTATTTGTAATATAAACCGCTTAAACATGGCTAATCCAATATTAAACATTTGACTACATTTATTTGAATAGTTTTATTTTATTTAAACTTATTTGAATATTCATTTGTTTTTTTTATTAAATTGAACGTCACGGATTTTACGAACCAAACAAACAAAAATACATACAAAGTCTCTTTTGAAATTATATATTAGATATTTAAATTTGTACACTTTCTGTATTTTCATTTTGGTATCATATAATAAAAACTTCACACAAAAACAAAAACTTATATTGGGCGACCCCTCGTATAAAAATCATATTTAAACTTTTTTCATATACAAAAAATATAATTCCAACTCTTTTCATCGGTCTTTCCTTCAAGGAAGCAAAGTTGTGAATAATTCTAAATGTTAATCGATGAATTGTATTGCCTTGCTTTCAATTACACAGAGCAACAAAAAAAATTACCAGAACGGAGACTAACCAATCTTTACTAAGTTTGTTAAGTTTCCCACTGAATTCAAATATGATAATGATTTTTTTGGTTAGTAATCGTTTAAAGAAACGCGCGATTTTTATAGTTTTTTGGCTTTTGCAGTCTTTAACTCAAAATCTAGTATTGATGTGCTCCAAGTGAGTATTGGAATCAATATTTAGATGTTTTTTCTATTGATTGTGATTTATTTTTGTTTTAAAATACTTAAAATAAATAATTAATTGGTAAAAGTCTGAATTCTCGTCAGGACGGAGACCGCTAGGTCGGAAAGAAGGCTCGGTCGACCCGTTCCTTCCTGCGATTGGCTACTCTTTGCGATGCTAATAGTATTGCCGTGCCCTGAACTAACTCGACTTTTACCTGAAGAAATACTCCGACATACATATACTGCCTGGTTCGCATATACTTTCGGACGGTTGGGCAGCGTACGTAAAAACTAACAAAAATTTTGGTTTTAAACTTTAACAGGAAACGCATTTTACATATATTTTTATAGCTCACTTGTTAAGCTATTATTTACCAGTGGCTAAGTCAAGGGTCAGGTAATTCCCGACTGGAATTGAGTAGGTATTCGATTTAAATACGTGGCTGGCAAGATATGGATGGTTTTTAAATTCAGATCAACCTAGGGGTTCCAAAAAACCGCCCGAAATAAAAAGCCGGTTTTCGGTTTTTTTACAAATAAAAAGCCGGTTGGCCAGTTTTCACCGGTTTTAGAAAATTAAGATTTTTTTTTAAGTTTAAGTTTGAGTTTTTTGACTACTGTTTTGTTGTTGACAAGTATGTACAAGGATTTGCGATAGTAACGTTTTTTATACCTGAAGTTGAGTAGGTCATTGAAACTACATACTTTCAATAATATTTTATTGGTCTTCGTCCATTACTAAATCTCAAAGAAACCGCTCAAGAAAGAAAGTATGTACCTTTTTTTTGTCCAAAGAAATATACGCCTATTACACAATTTGAAATATACACAATTTGGAATTCATAATTGTTAATTTTGAGGAAAAAAACATAATTTAAAGAAAACCTTAAAAAGCCGGTTGATCAAGCCAAAAAGCCGGTTTTCGGTTTTTTGATAAATGGTCAAAAAGCCGGCTTTTCGGTTTTGGTTTAAACCGGCTTGGAAACCCTAAGACCAAGAGTTTGCAATTTTATCTAGTGAATCTCGAAATAAAGAAAATAAAAACAAAAGAAAGGAATGGTTTTAATCATTGATCACATTAACATTTTTCCATCTAGCTTAATTGTTTTAAAGGATCCAATAAAATCGGGCATTTCTGTTTCTCATAAATCCGTATTTGTTGATTGTTAAATATTTGTGTGACGATAGGTGTTGTTCTAGGGCAACCTGTCAGGTAAAACCATGAGGTTGAGTAAGTCAAGACCATCCGGATTTTGCTAGCAGCGATAGATGTATCCGTAATCATCCAGAACATCGATTTTTACTTTATTTTTATTCCGGCTGGGATTTGAACTTACGACCTGTCTACTGGTAAAAACCGCTTATTTAGCAGTGAGCTATGCTTTGGATTCTAGCTCGTATGATAAAGGAAGCATGATAAATTTCATAAAGGAAAAATTTAAGTCACAGAGGCCTTTTCCACGGCTGCGCATATGACCGGATCTCATTTTTAGTCCTTTGATAATGAAAAAATACATAGATTTAAAATCTATATGATCCGTTATAATTGAAAGTGATATGAGCCTACTTTTCTGTATTTCGAGAAATATCTCAAACAACATTTAATCAAATTTTTTATGTTCTAAAATATTTTAAAATACTGGTGGCCTGTAATACGTTTTTTCTTTTCTTTTTTCTTTTCCGAGATTCAGGACATTTTATTTTTTTATTTTTACATATATACCAGGAATGCCTTACAGGTAAATCCCAATGCGCCTTCCTGGCCAATTACAAATTACAATTACAATTACAAATGCAGCATTTTTATTAAAAGAATTACGAGACACTGAAAAACTCGCAAATTAACGAGACATCTATGAATTGTACATAAATTTTATTGTACATCAATCATACTTCAAATAGTGGTGACATAGTAGGTAGGAAGGATTTTTAGCCAATTTTTTTTCCGGGAACTTTTTTTCTCTGATTTCAACAATGAAATCAGAGAAAATTGGCAAACTCTGATAGGAAACGATCAACCTGGAGTCACAAATCCAGGTCTGACCAACAGCATACTCTGAAAAATTCATTTTCATTCGAGGCCCGTGACCAGGGATCGAATCCGGTGCCTCTCGATGCTAAGCAGAAGCTTATGTACAACCTCGGTTTACATAAGTACAAACTTATGTAAACCGAGCTATGCTGCTGGCACAAATTGTTATCGAAGTGATAACAATTTGTGAATTCAGTCAAACAGAAACAGTGTTTTTGGAAGTGAAAATTTGATTTTCGCCACTTTCAAATATATCGGTTCATATGGTTCGAACACACATATGTATGTATGTATATTCCGATTTAAAATTCAACTTTTCGAGTGTAATAATTTGAATGAAGGGTGAACTTTTTACATTATAATCCCTGAAGTCTCTCTTCGTCCAAACTTTAATAGTTGCGATTTAATACGAGCACGCACGCCGGGACGTGCGAGTGGTTCCGAGTGAATTTTTGCGGTTTTCCCGCAGCCATATCCGGCCGACACGGCTTTCCGGAGCTTATTTAGCGGAAAAGCTCACGTAGGGCTTCCCGCGTCACGGAGGGTCCGGTCTGGATGAGAGTGACGCGCACTAGAGCTCACCCTCCTTTGACATTTTCTCGGCAAATTGCTCATAGGCCACCTGATTCCCGAGGATGTGACCTGGCGCGTCCGATGTCCCTCTCGGACCCTATCCAGAATCTCGGGAACGGATACGGGTCGTACACGGGTGCAAACTACAATTTGACACGGTCGTGTGATCACTCGTAAGACGATCCCTTTACGCAATATATTATACATACATATGTACATTTATACAGTGGCGGCTCGTGGATAACATATCTGGGGGTGCTGCGGTTGATTAAAAATAAAAAATAAATGTTTATTTGGATTATATTTTACTATTAACATCAAAATTATCGAAATTAAAAATTATATGTATTTTATTTCATTAAAAAATTGATTCTTCTGTCTTTTTTCCTTTTCCTTGAAAAAAGGCCTATTCGTTAAATTTGTCACTGTTCATAATCATTTTTTTTTCAATTGACAGCATAGACAAAGCCGTCAATCTTTCCTGAACCATTGTGTTTCTTATATATGTATGTCTTTATTCTATTTATTGATGAAAAACACCGTTCTGGCTCTGAGGTAGTTGAAGTTGTAACCAGAATTTGAATAAGTTTTGTTATTTCCACACGAACTTTATATAAATTGATTGCAAAAATAAATTTTAAAAATATTAATAAATCATTAATACTATGCATTTCTTTCCTTGAGTAAAACACTTGTAATTCAGTTTGAAGTTTTTCTTTATCTTGCATTGGATATGATTCAACGGTTAGTAGTAGATCTTCCATTGGCATTTTCTTTCAGTAAGTAGAATCTGTTATTGTTTTATCGTCATTTTCGGAAAAAGATTTAAGGTCTTGAAAATATTGCCTCAACTTCTCTTGATTTTGATACACTTAATTAACAGTTAGAGCCATGATTCTGTTTCGAAAATAGGTGCAAATATCGCTTTTAAAAAAATGAGTTTGCCAAATAAATTAGAAGAAATAAAACTGATACAGTGAGGTTTAGAAGGAAGAGTAGAAATGTAGAAAGTGTAAGAGGTGTAGAAGGAAAGACGAAAGCAGAAGGAATGACGAAAATTGAGAGGTGTCGGGCGCGCGCATACGACGCAAAATACGTCTCGTATAGCCGGGAGTGGCAGGCAGTACGAGACCAAGCTTCTAGCGCGAGCTCACTCCCCGCGCCCCTCCTTCGCCCACTCGACATATTCCAACGAAAACCGTACTGCACAAAATCATAAAGGATGCCTCACTTTCTGATATTAGTACCACGATGTATGATCATTATTGGATGTATCGGTGTGTGGGCGAGCTTAATACACGCTTAAATAATATTGATATTTTCATATAATATACATACATACATACATTTATGTACATATATAATAATATTATTTTTTTCTCAATTTCCTTGGGGGTGCTGCAGTACCGCAATGCGTATGGAAGAGCCGCCACTGCATTTATATCATATAATATAATATTACATATGTATGTATGTATGTAATTTAATTATAATAAAATATTACATATGTAATGGTGCAAAGTCCACTTAATTAAAAGTCTAAATTAATTTGAATGTTCAACTTTGCACATTATGAAAATTCACATTGGACTATAACAAAAGCAATCCAAAACGAGTTTAGTGTATAAATATGTAAATATGTATTTTCATACAAACATAAACCGTCTATACAATGCTGTACACATTTTTTTTATTTAATAAAGGTAAAACCCCATTTTAGTACATCATCTATACCAGAGCATCTTAACCTGTGAGCCGCGGCAATATTTATTCCCCGAACAGCACTTCGGCCTAATGCGTGCGAGTGAGATCACGTGTGAGGGAGAAAACCGATGTTAATTAGCGTTTTGTCATATACGGAATAACTAGCGACTGTCGATGAAGTATGTACATATGTACATATGTACGTAGCTGACAAAATCTACGAGTCGTAAACAATGTGTGCCGCGAATATCCAGAGGTTACGATGCTCTGATCTGTACTACATAACATTGAATGTCTGTCTGTGTGTCTCGTATAGGCTCCTAAACCACTGAACTGATTACGATGGAACTTTCAGGATTTGTTGTATGCATGTACGGAAATATTACTTTGAAAAAAAAAATCGCCCAAAAACGGGAATGGAAACGGGAAAAACGGGAATGAGTGTCATTGCATCGCAATAATTTCAAATGTTTTCACGTCGCGCCAACGTGTTCGCTGCCTGCGTTTTTCCGACAATTGGGAATTGCATGCGTTATTGTGGCATTGCAACGCATGCCGGGTTCAGCTAGTATAATATAAATAATAACAATAAAATAAAACGATATCAATAGAAAAAGTAATGAAAACAATAATATGCCGTAAATCATATTACGTATATGACAAAAAACACAGAAATTAAAAAAATAAAAATAGTTAAAGCATAATATTAAGGAAAAACAATATTTTGAATGGATCTAATAAACCGACCGAAAGTAACACTAAATATGTCGATATCCGTGTGATCATCTACATACATATAAAGTGTATTCACTGAGAATCTGTGGATAGTAAATAATTCCACGAAGAATAAGTAACACCTGTCGTAATAATAAAATACGACAACGAGATTCGAGACTGACTAAGCCCGTCATTCTCCAAATCTATAAATTTGAAAGTAGAGAAACCGACAAAAAATTTTATGAACTTTTTCCAATAAATTAATATACAATTTTTTATTTGGTGACTAAATAATGCAGATATGGATAAATGAATTGTAGAGGCAAATCATCATCAAAAAATCATCGAATTGAAATTAGACAAAAGATATGAATGTTAAAGATTGGTTAGACTTATCGACAATATTTAAAATTTGGTTTTTTAACGTCAAATTACTGTCAAAAAGTACACCTAGACCACGAATTGTATAAACTTGATTGAAAACAATCTCATGCATTGAATATTGAAAACATGAAAAATTTCGCGATCTAGTGAAGGTGATCGTTTTGCATTTGTTTAAGGATAATGACATACGATTATTTTGTGACCACTGCAAAAGCGCATCCAAATCTTTCTAAAAAGAAAAATGATCAACATCTTATATATAATTTCGAAAAAAACTTTGTATTTAAGGTTTGGGTAGGTGAATTAATATGTATATATTATATATATATATATATATATATATATATATATATATATATATATATATATATATATATATATATATATATATATATATATATATATATGTATATATATATATATATATATATATATATATATATATATATATATATATATATATATATATATATATATATATATATATATATATATATATATATATATATATAAAGACAAAAGCTGTGTGTGTGTGTGTGTGTGTGTGTTTGTGTGTCTCCTAACGCTAACCGAATATAATGAATCGATAAAAAGCCTAAACTTTGTATAAATTTTCGCGGGCTCGAACCGGTGACCTCTCAATAATATCTATACTATATATAATACTATCAATAAATATCCTCTATATAGTTGGGAGTTAACCCATTACGCCATGGTCCGATCTGAAATTATCCATTTTTTTTAAACATTAATTGTAAATTTTCATTCTCGCTATATACAAATACGTAATTATAATAATTATATTTAGCGAGGTTTTGAACCATTTTTTTTTTTCTTATTAAACAATTAAATATATATTTTTATTAAAATTAATTATATTTTAACGATTTTGAAAAATAAAATGAATTCTATGTCGCGGGGTCGAACAACTTGGCCCGCCCGTTTCATTGCTCCACTACATAGCCAAGGTGGGCAAAGGAAGCGTTCTAAAACTTAATATACATATATGTAATTTATAATATTCAAGGTTTCGAGGTCAATGACCGGGGTTTGTTTATACATAATTGTAGATATTAGGTTTTGTAAACTAATCATACAAAGCTCATACACCTGTTTCCTTACGAAGTTTTGAACATTTATTTTTTCATATTATCCCGAAATTGGATTCCCCATTCCAATTTCGACTTCGATTTTGACTTTGTTTTATAATTTTATCATTATTTTTTCATGTATAATTTAATTGGCATGACCAAATCCCGATTTCTGTTTCTGTTCTGATTCCGATTAATTATTACTATTCATATTGTAACTTTATTTTAAATCATGTATCAATCCAAAAGCACCCGTTGAAAATTCAACGGGTATAAAACTAGTATCTAATACTTTCAGTAGACAAAATTGTGTCAAGTAATGATGCAAAGCTAATGCTCAACCGTTTTCGAACCTCTTGTAGTGGCTTTCGTTCACGTCCCACGCATTTCACTAAGGGTTGAACAACGGCGGATGAAAAAAAATAGGATTTTGTTTGTCCGGCCAGGAAAAAATTTGCATGATGACAGTGGGTCCCTGCGGGTGTCACTCTGTACAAATCTACGAGGCCCGAGAAAAAAGCGAGAGAGAAAGCCCACCCTTGAGGCCCGAGTCCATTGTCTTCGAGAAATGTCCTCGGTAATGGACGTGATGCGAATAACCGGCGTCGCTGAAGACTTTCCCTAACGGCTCCCCTAACTCCCTGATCCCTGAATACTGGACACCAGGGAGATACCTTACGCTCCTTGCAATATATTAAACCTTCTTTCAGCCGGTGCCCTTCTTCGCTTATCTTACTTTAAAGTTCATCTTGTAATTTAGGTTCAATATCGTACCTCACTTGAAAGAAAACGAACGCGTTATTTAGGGCATACGATGCTTCCAGAAGGCGAAAAACTGAGATCTTCTTACAATGTACTACGTGCGCTTGTATGAATATTGACCTGTTTTGCTGAACCTTAAATTTTTGAATGATAATGTTATTGGAAAATATAAAATATATATATATATATACATATATATATATATATATATATATATATATATATATATATATATATATATATATATATATATATATATATATATATATATATATATATGTATATATATTTATATATATATATATATATATATATATATATATATATATATATATATATATATATATATATATATATATATATATATATATATATATATATATATATATATATATATATATGTATGTATGTGAGACGTTATATTTGAAAGCGGTCCAAAAAAACTATTTCTGTTAGACTTAACTCACAAAGCATCATATGTATGAAGAAAAGTAGACTTTCGCCAATTTCAAATATAACGGCTCATATATTTATAAAATAAGTATATGCATACATACATATCATCATCTTCATAATGTACAGTCATTCACCATCCAGTGCTGGATGGCGAATGACTGTACTTTATTTAAACTATTTCTAATACTCATCCATCCCAATTTATCTAACATACTTCTAATACTTTTTTATTTACCAACATTCAAATCTCAAACCTCTCATAGCTTTATTTTGTAATTTTTGTATTTTTCCTAAATCTTGGCCATTAAACATGTTAAGCACAGTGGCACAATAAACCACGTATAGCAAGAAAATTGTATTGTAAACTAAAATTTTAGTTTTTCTACTTAAAATATTTATAAGTAATACACAAACTTTTCTAGCCATTTCTTTAATGATGTATTCATCAGTCTCGAGTCTATGTGGATTCCTACATATTTTATATAATCGACTATTTCAATAATTGTATCATCAATTCTATCTTCATTAGATACATTTTTACTATTCAACCACATCATTTTTGTTTTATTCACATTTAGTTTTAATTTATTTTCACACAACCAATTATTTAAATAATTTAATTCTTTATTTAAAATTTAAGCAACATTATTGCTTATGATGTATATTAATGTATCATCAGCAAACACATGAATTTTACACTGATTAACTACCCTAACAATATCGTCAATATATAATATATAATTTATTTTTCTTTCATAAAATATTCCCTTCTTTGTTGTTTTTTATAATTTGTAATTTTTATTATATAGCTTATTATTTTTATGATTGTGTTAAATGTGTTGTTTGTGTATATATATATATGTATGTACATATGCTTTGTTTTTGTCATGTCTAATTTCTTTAGTTATTAATTTGATTATTTCTGTTATATTTTTTACCATTGTGGCGCCTTAGGAATTCCTGTAATGCTACAATGGTCCAAACTTTAAATAAATAAATAATATAAATAATAAGGGTCCCAATTAAGGCCCCCGCGGCACTCCATGAGGTGTTTCAAATTCAGCAGATAGCACCTAATCGATTTTCACAATTTTCCGTCTATTATTTAAATATGATTTAACCCTACAGTGCATGGTGACTCATATATGAACTGCACTGTATTTTTGCATATATGTAGCTTTTTGTGACAGAGATTTTTTTACCTGAATTCATGGTAATTCCATTGTGAACCATCCATTCGCCAGATGTTAAATCATAAAAATTATCCCTAAGGCTTTTTTAACCATTTTGTGACGATATTTCGACTGATTAACACGGGTAGTGACTTTGTGCTACTTTGCAAATAAATAACTTCCTTTACGTCTTCAAGGTATGTCCAAATTTTTTTATTGTATTGTATATATCCTAGAGAATCATGTCGTGATGTTAGATCTTGAGTTGATTTGTATTTATTGCTCTTATACCTCAAATACTGGTTGATTCATAAATGATTCCGCATGAAATTGTATATGCTTCAGTACAGTATATTTAGTATTTCAGTTAGAATACAATTTTTTATATATTTTTTAATTTTAGATGCTTTTCATATACAAAAATGGGCTTGAAAGAATAGATTTAGAACAATTAGATATTGATGGCTTATTTGACTTTATCAAAAACATATCTGTCGGCAATAATGACAAATTAGATGACTCGAGCGATGAAGAAGATAATTTATTGTTTTGGAGACATTGTTAGATAACACCGAGCAACAAAAAAATCACGTTTTTGAGTTAACAGAGCGGACACTAACCAATCTTTACTAAATGTAACCCACTGAACTCGAATATGATAATGATTTTTGTTGGTTAGTGATCGTTTACGAGATATGAGCGTTTAAAAAAATAAGCGATTTTTACAGTCTTTTTTAGCTTTTGTAAGTTTATAAGGTTTGATTTTCTATTTTAGTATATTTTTTTATTATCTAAACGTACTAACTCGATCAGTAATTGCGTTAGAAAAGCTGTCGTTCAGTTTCCGTGAGCGGTACACCAGATAGCGTTGGTGCAAGCGAGACGGCAAACGAGAGTCTGCCACTTATATAAACATAACGAATGCATGATGATGAATATCAACCACTTTTTTTAATAAAAAACAAATTAAAACATGTTTTTTTTTAATTATTTTTCCCATAATCTAAATACGATTTCACACTAGCCTATATGTTTTATTTTTAAAAATAAAAAATTATGCACTGTAGGGTTAAAGTAATTTAATACAAAACCATTGATTCCTAACTTATATAATTTATCTCATAAAATACTCCAATCTATGCTCTTTTAAAATCAATAATCAAATGCTCTTTTAAAATAAAAAAAATGTATATGTACGTACATATGTATGTTCATAGAATACGTGTATGTATGTATGTATGTACTACCAATTGTCATTTAACTGCGGCTGACATTTTACACTCGGATATTATACGTAAAACGTCACAATCATTTCGTAATAAATTTTGAAACGCTTTTGTTTGCGTTCAATAAAATTTGAGTGGTTTTGAAGATATCGCGCAATAAAACGAGACGAACAAAAGGGCCAACCCTGAGGGCCTGTCGACACTCACAAGGGCACAAAGAGAGGACGAGACCTGTCGACAACCCTGAACAAAATTGAACGATCGTAAACAAAAAATGTTCTAAACACTGTTACGAATGATTCTTTTCTTTATTTTATATGAAACATGATACGACAACCGTTTCATGTTAAGCTGACATTATCGTGCGAAATGACAATTAGTATTTAGTTTTTTTACAAGTCTATCCTCAGCGTTCTTTTTCACGATTGAAACATAACTAATAACAATTTAATCACGATGGAATGCTTAGCTGTAATTTAACGATCATTATTCGATACTTTTAACTGATGAATGTGAACTGAGCGTGAAAGGGATGGATTTTTCTATTACATTAAGTAGCGTTATTTTTGTTTTGCAAGTTGTGTTGCGTTATTGGAAATTGTTCAGTTCAGTTTACGGACTTATATGTAATAATATTTTATAGGTCCGCGTGTTTTTTATTCTGTTAGCCCTTTTCGCGGGAAAGTATTTATTTATCTTGCGATATTTTACGGCGGAAGAAAAATGTCGGTTTTTAAAACTCGATACTCGACGTATAAAAAGGGCGAAAACAACGCTTTTGTGCTCGGTAAATTTCGCCGCGATAGAAACGGTTGGGAATAAAAAAGAATAAAAAATAAGCGAAAAAAGGATCGGTGAAAATGTATCGATTGCAATAATGTCATATATCTTTCGCTCGGGCCGGAAAAAGTACTTCAGTTAAATAAAACTGTATTAAATTTTGTTGACCAAGACGAAATTTCGTACATAAAAGGATAGTTTTGACGTAAAGGACGATATTTTATTCGATTATTCATTCACTGAAGACTTTGTATACAGTATTTGTTCATTGTTTCACATTTGTATTATGGTTATAAATGGAATACATAATTTACATTAATAAAAACGTCTTATGAAAATTAATATAAAATAGTAATATCATCTGAAAGACTATCAATCTTACTTATCATTTTACCCTTATGAAAAACTACCTAAATTCCCCAAATGTTGTTCTATTTGTAAATATTGAAAAATGGGACTTTTTCAGAACGTTTTGTATGAGTCCTTCTTTTAAAGACTCCGACTTCATCTAAAAGGCGCAGACAGACTGAAACGTACGGCACGACATGGCTAGATAGACCCCAAGTGTGAATGGGCGCGACTTCATGTCATTGATAATTCAGACGATCTTATTATTCGTACATTTCTTCAAATATGGGAATCACTGTTATCGATCACTATCAAACCCATATCAGTACTTGGATAAAATATCACCGAAAATACGCCTGGAGGTTAACTTTGGCCTGAATTGCGATGGAATATATGTGCAAAACTCTAATTGCCTAAAGATCATCTGAGATTTAAGTTACCATAATATAGTATTGTAACATATGTAGATATTAGGTGATTGGTGCTCGACAACCACTGATTTACTAGTACTGATCAACTGATCTCGTGCTCGCGCCAAAAAGGCCTCCCTGTTTGAATATCTAAGAACAAATAAGGTTTCACGATCAATCGACCAATGATATATCTGTGCTGAGAGTACACGCTGTTTATAAATATTCATCGGATTTGTTCTATGCTTCATTCGGAGCTGGATCGTTGACGGAACAACAATATACTACCTCTACTATGATATCGGTTTTTCACTATGATATCGGAATCCTGTCTTCACGTCCACGCTGCAGTATACTAAATTTAGCAGTTTAAAATGTAGATTTGCATAGTAAATAAATAAATAAAGAAAATATATATTTTTGTTGAAGAATATAAAGATTAACCAAACAATTCGTCGAAATTTGTAGTACCGTAAAAACATTCATCATTTTCCATTAAAACATATATCGCATCACACAATATATCACGTTACGAAACTAGCACGCTTCTATTTAACATAACGTCAAAAACAAACACGCGGAATAGTAACAAAGTCAATATATCAATATTAACGTAAGCAAAATAAGAAAAGGCAAAAACAAAAAAAACTCATATATATTTCGTCGCAACTATAAATCGCATTAGTTGTGACGCAAACTCGTCCCAATACGGGGATAAGCTGGGCGCACAGGGGGTTGTAGTGGGAGGGTTGCTCCTCGTTGTACTTTCTTGTTTGTTCTGCTACCAGCTACCAACCCCTTTACCCCTCCCCCACAGTTTGAATATTGGATGAGCCGCACTGTCGATTGAAAGGGGGGAGGGGGAGGGATAGGGGGATGGGGAGGAGGTGGTTGTCCCCAGAGAAGGAGAATTTGGTATAAATCAGGAGAGGATGGGTAACGCTAATGGTCGCAATTGTCCATCGGTCCCGGGATTCCAACCATTAAAGGGCTGAAGAGAATGCGACTTCGATGTGGAGAGAAGCGAGAGAAGAGGGGTAGGGGATGGCTTAAATGAATTACGTGGACCCCGAACGGGTTGATTCGTCCGGTGATGGACGAATTTCAGAATCCTGATGACGTTGATCCTTGAAAATTCAACCCTAGATTTCATCTTAATTGGAATGTAACTCTTTAAATTTAAAAATATTCAAATCGTGATTCTGGTTCGTGAGGACGTATCATATACATATACATATGAATGTACATATAAATTACGTGTTATTATTGAACGAATGTATTATATATTTCAATTCGCTTGTGAGAAGTAAGCTGGAGTATAATGCGATTGTGTGGAATCCGCATGAAGCAAATTACTCTCTGATGATTGAGAAAGTGCAAAAAGCATTTCTTCGTTTCCTATATAGGAAAGAATATGGGTATTACCCATATCTCTACCCCACTCCTTTCCTTTTGGGCATGCTTGGGTATAATTCCCTTGAACTTCGGAGAAACTTCTCATTAATTCGTTTCGTTCTTCTGCTCTTACGTGGTAATACGTCATGCCCGTTGTTGCTGGAGCAGTTGGGACTTTATGTCCCTAATCACTATGTGCGTGGTAGACATCATCATTTGCTGGCTGTACCTCCTGCCCGCACAGTTCTTTTTCGAATGGCTCCTATTCCAAGAGCTATTCGACTTCTTAATGAAATCGTTGCTGCCGAGACTGAATGTGATATTTTCCACCTTAGTGAGCGTTAATTGTCGGAAATTACTCTAACCCATTTATCTGGTAGTCTGCGCTCATCATTGTTTTCATGATTGATTGTGATTTATGAATGAAATTTTGATTAACTCTCTTCCATTTGGGCCTTACAGGGATGTTTTGTATTTGTAGTTGTTTCTTACATATTTATTGAAACTGGCTGTAGGTGCAAGGCATTCCTTATGCTATATTTTTTTTTATTTGATATTTTTACTTTATCTGTTATTATTGAATGCTATTTTTTATGTTCATGTATGGATGTATATATGTTTATGTTCAAATGTATTTTCTTTATGTATAATTGATGAGTATATTATTTTCGTTATGTATTAATTTATGTTTAATTGTTATTTTGTTTTTTTTTGTGTTATATTTTTTGACCATTGTGGCGCTTTAGGAATTCCTGTTATGCCACAATGGTCTGTTTAGAATAAAATAAATAAATATATAATTGTTGAACATATTGAGCTGTATTAAATAAATGACTTACAATTTTGCTAGATTTGTTGGATACTAGTGTTTATACCCGGTTTCGCTCGGTTTTTTTAATATAAACCGCTTAAACATGGCCAATCTAATAGTAAACATTTTATTAAATTTATTTGAGTTTTATATATTTAAATTCATTTGTTCGATGAGTTACATACAAAGTCTCTTTCGAAATTATATAAATCGTTAGTTAATACAAAACTGGACAGGAGAAATATTGGGATGGTTTAGTTACGACCATTATAAGTGAGTCTTTCGATTTATGTACATACATAGTTTCAGTGTTTCATTCAGATGACTTTCGTCATAATTTTAAATGTAGATATCAACCGTTTTCGATCAATTCAAATTATTGAAAATATATGGAGCACCAAAAACATTGATGTACATACATATTTAGCCAGTAGTATGTATGGCTCGGTGGTTGCGTTATTGCTAACTACCGAGAGGTTCCCGGGTTCGCGTCCTGAATTAAAATTGATTGAAAATAATTTTGGAGTATGTCTGCAGTGCTGATGGTTAAACTTTGATATTTGTGACTCCAAGTAGACCATTTCCTATCAAAGTTTGCCAATTTATCTGATTTCATTGTTGAAACGGTTGAAACCTCATCAAATTGACAAAACCACCCTACCTATTATTTGTCACCAATACTTGAATATGATTCTATATTTAAAATCTATAAATTTATATATGTAAAAGCTTACCATAGATAGTGTGACCATACGTCCCGTTTTGACCGGGACAGTCCCCTTATTTACTTGCTTTGTGTTCGTCCCGTCGTTTTCATAAAATTGTTTGATTTTCCCATTTTGTTCGTCCACTGGTACACAGAAGAATTTTACTACACATATATTTCCATATTTTTCCTTGTTTTTCTAAATCAATTTATTTCGCAAAAATAAATATTATAACTATACATTTACATACAATATATTCATTTTAAAATAACACGTACATAATTCATTTTTCCGAATAATAAAAAAATTAATAATCGTGTGCTGTTATTTTCATCAAAATTATTTTTAAATAAAGTACCTATTAAAAACATAAAAGTATTATATTATGTATGTATATTACATACAATATTATATAATACAAAAATTTTTTTATCTTCTTTAATTTTCACCTTTCAAAGTAATGTACGTTCTAGTAAAAATTATATTACTTTACAAAAAAAAAGATCTCAGAATTTTCAGTTCTATCTTTCTTCTTTTCATCTTGTTTCTATTTTCCTTGCACACAAGAATTGTACATTCTGAAAAAATTATGAACTGGACGACTACTTAGAAAGATTTGAAAGCTGAAAAGTACTACAAATGAAAGATAAAATACCCGACTATAGATTCCAATATTCATTTTGAACAGAAAATTGACAGATTTTGAGACGTCGACCGAACAACACGAAGATATAGAAAAATCGCGCGATTTAAAAAACACATACATATATCTCCGAATCTCGAGCCAATCAATATTTTTTATTATCAGATTCGTGTTTATTGGGCATGGATCTATAAGAAAAGTCATATCTCGTCTCTGAACCATTTTTCGTGTCGAACAGTGTAATCAAAGTATATTATAATTATCTTTTGAAATTTTAGTATACACTTATGTACATACATATGTTATAATTGAAGAAAACAATATGACATATTCAAATTATGTTTTTGTTTGAATAATAAATATCACAGTTTGTTTTTGATTAGGTATTATATATCTATGGGCTAACTATATAAAATTAGAAATTGATTAAAAACAAAGCAGTATTTTTTTAAATTAATAAATAAAAGTGAAACTTCCAGACGAATCCAGACGAATTCTTTCATCGAAATGCAATTATGATGATAAGGCAAAGTTTCGATCAACTGAAAGAAGAAACTAAAAGCGTAAGTCTTTTTTGGAACAAGTGAGCTGAATATTTTATATGAGCGAAAAATTCGTCTCAGTTTATAAAAAGGTCAAACATAACCGCACGTGAGATAGGATCTCTCAGGAGCGATGTCTAAACATTTCTGAATTGTTTTCAATTCAGTCCTCAGGGTCGGGTCGAGGACTTTTTTATTCTTCGGTGGCTGAAAGTGGGCGATGGGAAGGGAAGGGTGGAAAATTTTGAAAGGGAAAAACTTTCCAGCCTTATTGTATTTCGTTAGGATTTTTTAAATGCTGAAGTGGTATTTGTCTACTTTGTCAAAAGGAAATAATAACTGATTTTTGAAAATTAATGAAGAATAATTTTAAATGCAGTTAAAACGACATATGTATGTACATACATACATACATATGTATGTATGTATTTGATCGATGAAAGTAGGAATAGTACATAGTTAATTGTGTCCGGTTCAAAGAATCTATTATATGTAGTTAAAGGTTTTGTGGAATCGAGTTCTGTGCCACTCGAGAGACCCAAAAATGTCGTCAGTGAACTTCAACAATAAAACCGAGTAATCAAATCAACCGGAAGTTGCGGCATTTGTACGTGAATCGAATGAAGTTGCCGGCCCCTACCTACTCACTTATCGATCTTTTGTACTTTGGGAATTCGTATTGACTCTAATGCGAAGTAAATAAACTAATTTAAGCGTAATATGCATTGAAAATAGTCAATATGTCAGGTATGTAAATAGGCAGTCAAACTAAACAATATCAATATTTCGAATTAAACAAATGCAAAATGTTCGAATTTTGAATATTTGAATGTAGAAAATTTAAAAAAATTGGTCCCTTCTCAGTTGACACTTCTTTGTTCTAAATTTCTAACATTTACATTTGTACAGTTCGATATATTGATTTTCTATATTTGGATACGCACCCCTGAAAATATGCTCCGTCATTGGTGTATGGATTTTCATTTATTTTTAATCACACAACACTTTTTGATTCACGACCATTTGATTTAAATACTGAATATGAAAAAATGCCGAACATAATTGTAAGCCAAATATATATGTACATATACTAATATGGCTTAAAGTTGATGATACATTAATGAGCGATTTTATCATTTTGTGATACTATTTTCATAGCATCGATATTTAGAGAAGTTGAAGCTAGTAAATATTCGATACTTTTTAACATTCTGTGTGTAAAAGCCAAGAGCATTTCTTTTTTTAAGCAAAATTCATCATCAAATTATAAATTTTCATTTGGAACAATAATTTTATTTTTCTGTAAGAAAATTAGGCACTGGATGTAAAAAAACTTATAAAATGCCATGTGTACCTATATAATAAAATTTATATTACATATATGAAGCAAATTAAAAAAAAAAGTGATAAACCGAAAATATACTTTTAATATCTCAGAAGAACGAAAAAATGTTCATTATGCTTTTGCTTGGTTGAGATTGATAATAATAATCTCATTTCAATTTTATTTCCAAGATAATATTTGATTCCTCGTAGCTAATTGACATATTTCAAGATCAAATAAAACAAACAATAGAAAATATCGTATATTTATACAAGAATTAATTGAATTGTTGCTTCTTGGAATAAAATTAACTCATCATCATAAGTTCATCACAAATTAACTGTATGTATGCATATTGAATTTTCCAGGAAAAATATTATTCTCGCGTTTTATTTATGTTTATATATGTATGTGTATTGGATGAAAATTTGAAATAGATGCGATTTTTTGCTAAAATCACAAGAAAAATTCTGGTTTCTAGTCATTCAAATTCAATAAGCATGTACTGAAAAATTTGTGAATATGAATATTTTGAACCAACATAAATTATTCCACAGATTTCGATTAAAACATCCGAAACGCGTTCTGATTGAAATTGAACCGAATTGAACGAAAGGGGAAACCAGGGAGCAACATTCCTGTGTAGGCAGCCATTTTAAAACTGGTCCTTTAATTGACGGCGCTTTCGACGCTGCATCCGCGCCGACAAATCAAATATAAATGCGTTTTATTATCAAAATCAGCCGAGGTCCGTACAACATTCGTATGCACCGGTCGTTGGCGCAAAAAAAATCCACACGCGTTCCCCGGTATACCAACGCTATTGAGCGTGAGTTATTACTGCGGCATATGGCTAGCGAATAGATGCCTACTGGCTCCAAATGCGTCAATTTACATTCATAAAAATATCAACTGCTAAAAATATCTATATATGTATGTGCTCTTGCGAAAAGCTCGCGTTCTGCTTTGAAAGCCAACTGCAACTCTTGAAGTAGTATTAACTTGAAGTAGATATTAGGTATGTTTATGTAGGTAAGTACTGCAGTGGCGTGCGTTGAAATTCTCTCTCTTTTTGTCGTACAGCCTTACTTAATGTGCACGAGCAGGATACAAGAGGAACAGGCTGTTCTTCTTGTATCCCGTTCGTGCACATTAAGTAAGGCTGTACGACAAAAAGAGAGAGAATTTCAGCGCACGCCACTGGTAGGTAGATACATTCATACATACATACATACATATATGCATTTGATCCTGTATTTGATTCATGTTCCATAATATGTGGAAAACGTAATATGTATGTTACAGTGAAATTATAACTTCACTGACTCAAGCAGTGAGTACAAGTGTAACAATAGAACTACAAATTCACTTCTAAATGTCAGTAAATTTGTAATTCGAACGCTAATGTACCATGCAATAGTGCACGCCTTACTATCAACCCTAATTCAAACTAACCTAACTTTATATAAATAAAACCAATCCTAACTAAACCTAACCTAACCTTAAATAAATAAGCGTTGGCTGCTAAGATATTATGATGTGTGACGTGGCATCAAAAAAGCCTAGTTTCTACGCTCTATCGAGATCATGTGGGAGTGCTACTCTCTATAGAGTGGGAATCGACAAGAGCGGAGTTGCGGAAAGGGTGTGTGAGCGCGAGTTTGGAATCGTAGTGGGGATGGAGAGCAGTAGGGTTGTGAAATGGGGTGGCACAATTCGTGTCGGCGACGCACTCACAATAATCTAATATATAATTTCGAAAGAGACTTTGTAAGTATTGTTGGTTGGATAATGGTTGAGAACTTCGAAAACAAGTCAAAATTTCCATGATGAATTGGGGAGGAATAAGGCCCAGGGGGCGCCAGGGGTGGAGGCCCGGGGGGCACAGAGAGCGAAGGCCCCCGAGGGCACCAGGGGCATTCGCCGGAGGGGAAATTCGTAAAGAAAAAAGTTTCTATGAAGATTCAATATATTTTTTTTCGATTCAAATAAATTTAATAAAAAAACAAATGAATTTTTACTATTAGATTCGCCATGTTTAAGCTGTTTATATTACAAAGGCTGAGCGAAGCCGGATAAAACAACTAGTCTTAAATAATCTTAAAAATATGGCATTTCTGTAAAAAATTATAATTTCACTAATAGAGGCCAGTGAATATGTACATAATTTATGTAGTGAAAATATAACTATACCCAGTGACAATGTCATTAAATATGATTTCACTGAAACGTCAGTAATTATAATTTCAGTGTGACATAGTTTCTTATCTAAAAACTGAAACACAGGTAGGTACTACCGATACTAGTATTAGGGCAAAAAAAAAACACAGTCGTTACTACCGGCATTACGAAATAAACTACTGTACCGAAACATATTTTGTCTCTAATAACTTTATTAAAATCATCTTACATAGTTAAATCACTTATTAAGATATTTTGAAATATCATAATCCGTATGGACAATGTATTTGTTGGTAAATAATTAAATGTCATTGTGCTATGTATAAAATAAAATTATCAGCAGTAGGAAAATACACCAAGATATTTTGATAATTCTGCATTAAATTTTAAAAATAAAATATAATTCATCATGGATGACGATTATCTCCAACGATGAGCACGTGCATTGAATCCGTCGGTCGTCAAAGGGTTGCCGTTTCGCAATTGAGGTGTAAAAGCCGCCAGCGTGTTCCAATTCTCACCACGTAGACGTAGAAGGGAGTGGGTGGGGGTGGAAAATTTGTTAAGGGTGGTTGCTCGTTAAGGGCGCTTCTCACCTCCGAGCGTCGGGAGCTTTTCATTAAGACAAAATTACTATTAAATTGTATGTGGGATCGTTCGCACTGAGACACTTTCGCATTCCGTGTCACTGATACTACACCGAGGACCGAGACAGAGGCTCTTAAACGAGGGTTCGTGTGACGCTTCGTTAGCGGATCGCCCGTGGCGCTCAATGGGTCAACGAAACGACGAGCTTTCGGAACGAAATCCTAGTAAAGACAATCTGTCTAGTTTGTACTTTTAGCAAAGACGACAGACGACATTAACGATTAATTTAAAAATGATGGTGATATTACATATTTTCATATAATATTATATTCATGGTGGTTGAAGCAGTTGCCATTTCATAAATAATATACGGTAGCTATGTACATATATTTATATAAAAAAAATTACATATCTCTAGAATTGAAGATATACATATGTAATATATTGGCTCTTAAAATACAATTTGCGCTTTTAAAACTTTTTTTGGCAAAAAAATGTATTTATAAAAAATAATAAAGTTTGATAAATTCCATTTAAATTCATCTCTGTTTTAGGCAACTTTCATCCATCTCACTCCACATATTTTTCTAATTTCATCCACTCATTTTCCTTGCGGCCATTGTTTCATCATCATATACAGCCGCTCACCACCCACTGCTGGATGAAGGCCTCTCCAACACGCTTCCACTTGTCTCTGTTTTGCGCAACTCTGATTCATCTCACCCCACACATTTTCCTAATTTCGTTTTCCTTTTACCCTTTTGCATTCTCTCGGGTACCATTCTAGTACTTCTTTTATCCACCTTTCGTTCATTCTTCTAGTCACGTGGCCCACCCATCGTCATTTTAATCTCTTCACTCTCTCCACTATATCAATTACCCATATCATAATTCTCACCAAAGTATTCCGTTTCTGATATCTTCTCCAGCGTTCCATATTTATTTTAATCAAATTTTAATAATATAATTTCAGACGATAGGCGCAGTAGTCCATAAAAATAATATATACCAATATATAATACAAATGAATGATAAAATCAGTAAATATAATATAATGGTATAATAATAAATGATAATAATAATAATTAATTAATCAATCGACAGTAAATTTATGGTGGAAATGAGCAGACGTGGCAGTAGAAAAAAATATTACAATTCAAACACACCACAACGTAGGGAGGCCGCTCTCATCCTGAGAATAGTTTCAAAGTGAGGCACGTGCCCATCTTCGAATATATGCGACGCGCTACAACCCCTTGTAGCCTGAAGAGAGCACGGTAGCAGTTGTTGTATTGTCCCTTTATTCTCATCATTGTATCCAGTTTGTATTTCGTCCATAGTTTTTATGTAGAGAGGCTAGCACAAAAATACATAAATAATTAATAATTAAATAGTTGCAAGTTTATGAATTTTCTATTATAACGTATATTTTACTAGTGGTACATTTTATATGGATTGGTAGAATTATAGCTGTAATTTAAATAAAAAAAAATGTTTTCAAAAGTGGAAATGTTTTTTTTATATTTATAGTTATAATTCAAATAAAAACATTTTGAAAAGAGGAAACGTACTTTTTTCTATTAAATTTTCCTTCACAATTAATCTCATTTTTGAAAGTATAAATTACAACGATATTACATTTTTTAAATTTATTTTCCAACGGATTTAGTACGGTTTGACGTGCGAAATACGACAGGGGCGGACTCCAATATTTAATTGTGACAGGCGGTTACGCAAACACAATGTAACAATTTCTATTCTATGGTATCACGCGAGGTCGCGGGTACGTAACAAACGAAACGAAAGCATTGCGAAAACCCGATTTTTACATTTATTTTTCTTTTTTTTCGTTTGGTTCTTTCTATATATTTTTTGCGTCAGCTTTGCCTCATTTGTTCCGTAGCCGGCACGTGTAAGTAGAATCGTTTTGCATAAGAGGAACACCGGTACTCGTTCTGCAGCACTGTACCGCCACTTTGGTCTTCTTATTTTGCTCGGTTAGTTTATTTCGCGGGCCATAAAGAAGCCAAAAGAGATGTAGGACTGTGCCACGCCTTCGCTTTATTTATTTTTCTTCTTTTATTTTTTTTGCGGCTGAAGTGGTTGTGATACTGGTGTTCTGGTGCAAAAAACCCATTAGTCAGTAGTTAAGGTGTTGAACCTACATACATAAAAATCCACTTATGCTTTTTCATTTATTATATAAATTAAACAGTTATACATATGTATGTATATGTAAATATTTCAATCCGCCAATAGTGCGACGCCGTATTATTATTATTTATATACGGTTTCTGAGTAGCCGTAAACGTCTAAGTAATTGGGGAAAACGAAGTGAAATTCCTGTTGGGATTTTTATGACAGGTGAGAAGGGAAAATAGCTCGGTTATCCGTTGTAGTCGAGTCAAGTCAGTGATGGTTATATCTCTAGAAAGAATCTCATTTCGTGTACATCAAAAACATTAAAAATGACATGACAAGTACATACATCTATACACTTTTCTTGGAGAGTTATTAAATTTAATTTCATTTTATGTGAATCATTATAAAGTATGAAATATTTTTAAGAAGAATAGCCTTTGTGATTTAGATTGACGTTTAAAATTTTGAATGCCAGTATTATATTCATATAATTACTTAAAAATTTCGTCAGACGAAAAAATCGAAAGCGAGCTAAGAAGAGGCTAGTAATAAAAACATGCTATATTACTATTCTTAAACTGAAGCATTTAATGGTCCGTTTATATTATCAACAGCTCGGCACAACACTGCACGGAAAAGATTACTTCTATTCATACGATACAGCACCGCCAGTTTTCAATACATTCATACATACTTTTTATTGACTAGTGCAAGGAAAAATCGGCTAACAGATACATGACAGAGCGCGACGATACAGCACTTTCATACTTTCATACAGACGATACAGCTTGTGTCGTATATTTGAGTCAATATTGTCACAATATGACGTTTCCGAAAATATTTACATGCAGCATGACATCACTTTTCTTAGTATGGATGCACGTCATGCATGAATATATACACAGTGGCCAAAGAAAACCGGTTCTGATTGTACTGTTGTATAATATGAATAGACCATGTTGGTTACTGCTGTTACGAATACGCCACGTACATATGTATGAATATACATATTACGGAACATGAATGTGTCCATTTAGAATGTACTTAAATATATTGTTCGTACTGTTGCTTATGTAAAGCTGAAAGCCTGAGCTGTACTGGTATAAACAATACAAAAATTATATCAAATTCAAATACTTAAAATATGCTCACATACATATATCGATTTTTGTAAGTAGCATTTGCGTTTTGAATGTGAGTAAAAACTTTTTGTATATGCGGTGTATTTTGTGTATACGAATTTCACATGTCGTATTTTAACGAATAATATGTATCATATATATATAAAGACGGTAATCTGTGTGTGTGTGTCCTAACTCTCGCCGAACATAATGAATGAATCGATAAAAATCGATAAATTCATTTTTCGACGAGATGACTTTAGCGCGACTCGAACCGATCACCCTAAATAGCCTGAATATAAGTCTAAATTGAGCTAATGGTCACAAACATCACGCCAAATCCAATTCTTCATTTCGCCTTTTTTTTTTAACATTAATTGAAATATTCCTTCTCGCCATATAAAAATACGTAATTTTAATCATTTCATTTAGAGAGGTTTCGAACCATTTTTTTATATATTTATTTTTATCTAAATTTAAATTTAAATTATTTATATTTTGACGATATTCGAGAAAAAAATTGATTTCATTCACCGCGGGCGCCAGGAATCGAACCTCGGACCCTCCGATCCAAACGCAATGCTCTCACGAGCCCGCGCCGCACGCCATATCCTCACCCAGAATACTTATTGTAAACACATCAGATGTATATGCACGTAATTTGTTATGTGTAATAATAATATTCAACGTTAAGAGGTCAATGACCGTTTTTGTATAATCGGAAAATATTACATTTTGTTAACTTTAATTAACATTTTGTTAACGTTAACTTTAAGAATAGAAAATTATTACAAATAAAGAATTGAAAACTATCTATGAGAGTCTACGAAAATAACGGTTCCGGTTCCGGATTTTTTTTTTTAGTTTTATACGAGTATATAATAATTTTATACCCATGCGATGATATTTCATCGGGCTATTCACTAGTATGTATATATTCACTGTACACATGTCTTATACACGTGTGTGCCTATATTTGATAAATATTCTGGTAATATAATAGAGGGCGAGACTGAAGAAATAAAATTACCATCAGTGTCGCGGAAATCCAGCGAAAATGAAGTCGAAGTACGCAAAAGACGTCGACGACGGAGAAAGCGAATAGAAAAAAAATAACCGAAAATAGGCGTAGTCGCTCTAGACGATTTTCATCGAAATTGCACTAAATCTGGTGATACATCTGGTGATACGTTTTTCCACGGGAAAAACAATTTTCTTAGTGACGCCGGTAGACGGGAAGGAAGCCTCCGCCGACGGCATCAGATGTTCTTTCCTTTTATATTTCCTCGCCGAGTTTCCTCTTCTTCGTCTTGTATTTTTGTTTTGTTTTTATTTCTTCACTTCTAAGTTTTTTTAACCCGCCAACGCCCCACTATTGGCCAGCACGATAATAACTTACGTTTCGTTTCGCGGCGGCCACTCCTCTTCAGGGCCGATGCGAGAAATGTGCCGGAAGTACCCTGTTTGCATTTCGGATAACATCAACAGGGTACAAGAATTGTTTGCTGTTTGTATGGAGTGTATAAAATTGCACTCGGAACACTCCAGTGCATGTTCACAAACAACTCTATTTTCATTTTATTACATTCGTTGAATTAAACTTGGAGGGAAAAGTGAGAGGGACTTACCTCGTTTCAACTTGTTTCATTCCATCTGTTATGCAAAGTGCAAGAAAATGCACCAACAAATTCAAATTACAAAGTTATTCTAAATGAAATTAAAAATAAACAATATTCAACTATATGAGTTCGATGATGAACATACATATAATGAATGTACTAGCATTTATTTACGTTATACTTTAACTATATACGTCAAATGTAGTTTTATACGTTAAATGTAGCGTTAGAATGAAAAATATTTTCACAAAATTAAGTTTTAAGAAATCATCCCAATTCAAGTAATTTTAGAAAAAATAGCAGACACCTTGTTTACTAATGACATACATATTTTATTTTATTTTTTTCAATCAATAAATGTACACTTTTCATTTCAGATCACTCCAATGCGACGAGTGTACTATACACGAATTTTATACAATAAACATCCACAGAGACCTCTATGGAGAGAAACCCGGCGAGTCCTGAGATATAACACAATAACTCAAGATTTCGCGAGAGAAATTGGGGGGGGGGGGGAGAAAATCAATTTTGTATTAATCGTTTCAATGAAATTAGAAAAATTGGCAAACTCTAATAAGAAACGACCGACCTCGTTACAAACTAAGGTCTGGCCAGCAGCAACCAGTGTGACTCGAACTCGAACTTGCTATGGTTAGTGTGACCATAGCAAGATATGCTAACCATTAGTCTATGCCACTGGTTGTATGCAAATATATATGTATTGTATGCTTATATTTTCACGACGGTATTATCTCAATTTTATATGTATGAAGGTTCATTCATATTAGCACAGCACATACTTTAAACTACACGTAACCAGTATGTGGTACATTTTATATGGACACATTTTATTCCATTGATATATTCCATTGGTGCATATACATTCATGCATCAATAGGCGTCCATATATGTAGAGTATACCAAAGAATACTATCCATACTTTCTCTTCTAATATGAAAAGACCCTTAAAATTTCATTTATATTAGAACAGCACAGATCAGCAACTGGACGTAAACTTTAATACTGTTGCGTAGGGGTGAGTTCAGGATCCAAATGAAAGGCAAAAGTCGCTTCACAGAAATTATTCAACGATTCAAGAGGTCCACACGGAACTATCGCTCACTCCAGAATATCTGATCTACCGTATGTACCTCCTTATAAAGGAGAAGTTGCACCGCATAGCCTCTACGATCAGTTAGTGTGTCTATTGTCAAGGCACGTAAAAGTCTACCCTGGCGTATCTATTGTTTATGCACGAACTCGCCCAGGTCTGTGAGACCTTCAGCGTATCCTTTGTTCTTTTTCTGTTAGCCTAATCCTGTTAGCCTAATCCCGGGTATCTATTGCATATCTACGAATCATATTAGACTGCATATTCCCACGTTATAGTACATAATATACGGACACATTCATATGTTCCGTAATATGTACGTGGCGTATTAGTAACAGTAGTAACCGACACGATCTGTTCATAATATACAGCAGTACATGTCACCGAAACGTATCCAGCAGAAACATCTGTCTTTGCCCACTGTGGAGATAAACATGCATGACGTAAAGTCATTGTGACTAGTGCGCCCATACTAACAATATTGCGCCGTATCGTTGCGCTCTGTAATGTAGTTGTAAGCTGATTTTGCCTTGCATTTGTCCAAAACAAGCATGAGCGGTGCTGTATAGTATGAATTTAAGTGGTCTTTTCCGTGTAGTACTGTGCTGAGCTCCTTGATGTGCAGTGGTGGATAAGATAAACGAACCTTAATAATTTACTACATATACATACATGTATGTAGGCATGTATATACATAAAGGTGTAGGTATAATATACACCGTATATACATATGTATGTAGGTAAAATCAATCAAATTCGAGATCTACGAATAGAAGTAGTCTTTTCCATGCAGCACTGGTTAGTATAAATAGAACTTATGTAGACTGTTAACAATTGACATGTACATATGTACGTTGGTAAATTATCAAATTAAATAATACATTATCAAAAGATAATACAATTCGAACACGTGTATGTCTAGCTAAAATTTATATATTCTGAATCATTATTTATTCAACGAGAGATATTATCGAGTTGCGACTGTGGGTAGTATTTTACATACGGGACGCTTCTCTAGATCGCGTCGTGCGACTGGAAAATTCAAATGAAAACTTTTCAGCGAGTTTTTTGAGAGGGGTGGGAAGAAGTGGAAAGGGAGTCGAGTGGTTGGGAATTTTCTCTCTACATTACCCATAGCCAATATACGCCCACTTTATTCGTTATACGTATAATATATACACATATGAGTATATAATGTGTCATGTTTCGAACACGTACACCAATTTTCACATCGCATGATTAATTTATGAATGGCCTATTGGTTATAGTAAGTTTTCACGTTTGAGCTCGTTCTATAGTAGTTATATTTTAAAAAGTGCACGCTAGAATTATTTATATGTTTATTTTAATGAAAATGAATTTGTAGTGCAACAGTTTTTTCTCTTAAAAATTTGTTTTCGTAATTGCGGGTCACTCAAACGAAACTGCATTGCAATTATTCGCAGCAGGAAGTACGTACGTATTAGTTTGGACATTTTTCATTCTGTGGATTATGCGCCAGGTTGATGTTGCATTTAAATCGTTGAAAGTTTAATATTCTATTACGGCATGTCACGCTATGGCCGTATCGGCACGAAAGTGTTGATTGCAACACACTCTTTGGTCACATTCAATAATAATTGCAATTTTTGCAAGAAATAAATTAAGAATTGTAACTTTTAATCAATTTTCAATAAATGAACTTTATTTTTTTTCACAATATTGCGGCGTGGAAACACCAAAACCACCTAATATTTATACCCATCGGTATTCTCTGCACAGATAGATCATTGGTCGATGGGTCGCGAGATCTTATTGGCTATTTATTACATACATATATACAGCTGCATACATCGAAGCCTTTTTTGTGCAAACCCGAAACCAAGTGATTCATGATGCTAATCCAACGGTCCACGAGAACCAATTACCGTTAAAATGTCTTTAATATTCAAAATTATACTTATTATGGATTTTATGCTTATTCTACATATGTATATACAGGGTCGACGAGAGGGGCGGGAAAGGGTGTGCAAATAACGATAAAATAATAAAGATAAAATCTTTCACATTTACCTATTTGTAAATTTGGTATGAAACTTTTAACTTAAAATTGCAAATGTGGTGCACGTGCTATTGCTAGAATAATTCAACATAAATATACTAATAAATGAATTTAAATCGTGAAAAGTATCTGTTTGTCTTTCGATTTTAGGAAAATACGTTATTCAAACATGTTAAAATTTTGCTGTATAATTGCGAACGGTAGACTGGATTTAGAATATTTGAATATAATATTACATATATACGGTATGTATACATATATGTACATACATATATGTAATATTAGGTTGGAATGAAAAATGAAAATTTGAATTTTTCACAAAGGACCTATAAATGTAGAGGAAAACTTTCATCGTATCAAAGGAACGTTAAATGAATGAAGTACAGTACAGGTTTTTATATAATGTGCCCCCAACTTTATCTTTATCAACGATTTATCTTTATTTTATTATTTATGGTGATGGTCTTGAGTAGATTGAAGGTCGGCATTTAACACAACACGATTTATTGTTTGTTGGAAAGTTGGAGACCTTGCAAATCTCAAGACAAAACCGAGTCGATGAAAGGAAACGTCAGCGAGTGTCTTGATGTGGTTGTGAAAGGTCAGTTGATGATCAAAAGTTATACAAAAATCATCCATAGATTCCACAAGATGGATCCAATGGAATATCATAACTATTTATATTTTAATTCATTTCGTGCGTTTTCCGGTGCGTGATTTTTCCAAGCGCGGTTTTTTCGGCGCGCTTTTTTATTACTGCGCGCTTTTGTCTTGCACAGCTATGTCTATGTTTAAATTTTTACATGTAATAAACATTCAATACTCACCAATTGCAGTTTGATTTGGTCGATTATGATAATTTTTGACTACCTAACGAGAATTCAAAGTCATATAAAGCTCGCCGCGCTCGTAATGAGGTTTGTATGGGGAAAACGTTATTTTCAGAAAATCGTTATTTTTTTTCGTGTTTCTGTGATTAATTTGAAAATTTTAGGCGTCAAAGGCTTCTTTTGGTAAATGTGTATGTACATATATTTTTTATATAAACATAAAAAATGCCTTTCCCATTAGCCAGCAGCATAGCTCGGACGTTAAGCTTCTGCTTACCGTCAAGAAGGTGCCGGGTTCTATCCCTGAATGAAAATGAATTTTTCAGAGTATGTTGTTGGTCAGACCTGGATTTGTGACTCCAGGTTGATCGTTTCCTATCAGAGTTTGCCAATTTTCTCTGATTTCATTGTTGAAACGGTTCCCGGAAAAAAAAAATTGGCTAAAAATCCTTCCTACCTACTATGTCACCACTATTTGAAATTTGATGGATGTACAATAAAAATTTATGTACAATTCAGTGTCTTTTCAGCGAGTTTTTTCAGTGTCTCGCAATTCAACGACTTATCATAAAAAAATGCTGCATTTGTATTTGTAATTGGCCAGGAAGGCGCATTGGGATTTACCTGTAAGGCCTTCCTGGTATATATGTAAAAAAAAAAAAAAAAAAAAAAAAAAAAAAAAAAAAAAAAAGGTTACAAAATCTTTAGCTTAAATGCTATTTGTGGGAGCAAACTTAATTTCTGTTATAATAAGTTATTTATTTTAAGAAGATTCTATCATGAAATCGAATGCTATTTTCGGTTTGTAATGAGTAATGACTACTTTTCGTTTACTTGGTCAATAATTTCGAGCCAATAATTGACATTATATTTATACTTTACTTTCATTTATTGAAATCAATTTTTTTCTGCAAAGTGAGAACAATCCTATTGTGTATGTTGTTATTATATATGTATGTTTGTGTAAGAATGTAAAATATGTCATGTAGTTATATTTTTAGATTTTCACTTATGTAATTTACTATTATGTAAGTGCTTATGTCGTATTAAAACTAACCAACGAGTAGAATAGGATTAATTAAAGCTTATGCTCGCGTCATCTAACAACTGAAATTATCCTATGAAATTATATTAACTATGAAATTATATTATTATTAGATTTTCGACGAGATTAAATTATTCTTCCACGTTGCATTCATGCTCAAAAGGCTTTCTTCGAAATTAAATAAATAATTGAATTTAAATGAAATATATTGAATAATACATGTATGTATGTACATTTTCGGAATGGTAACAAAAATATTTTCTTTAGCAAAAAAAAAAAAAAACCATTTTCGATGTGGAATTTTCTCGCGGCGTCGGGGTTGTGCGAAAAAGGAAAAGTTAAATTAAGGGTGGACCCTCGATCCCAGGGGCGCATTAGTGTGTGGCCGTGCGGAGAATTGTTTCTTAAACAAAGGTAAAATGTATGCGGATCCGCCCACGTAGCCTTCCCACCCGAAATCAATCTTTACCTTCCAATCCGCCCCTGTCTGCCCAATCTGAAACACACCCTTCCCTACCGCCCACCACCACCACAACCTACCCACTCAATTATAAAGCCTTTCGTTTAAAAAAATTGACTCTTGAAATAAATTAACATGTAAACGTTGGATATATTTACATAGCACGATTGTGACAACTACCCAAAGTCGATGAAATCACATTTTAGGAAAATTTTTTAGTTATCAAATTTAGAATTTACATATATACTCTACATATATTCTTCACGTTCCATGTCCTCCCAGAACGTCGGCAGCTAGATTTCCCATCCGTACTTTATCAATGGCTGCTCGGAATGGTGCTCGGGTGTTGAGGCCGTACCACTGTCGAAGATTATTTAGCCAAGATGCTTTCCGTCAATTAATGTTAACAAAAGGCCATTTAAATTCCCGTTTCACGGCTAAGTCTCTAAACTCAGCTATACCTGTAATAGGATATTTGTGTTCGTGTGAGAGTTCGCCGGTTCGACTCCGATTGAGAATTCATACAAAGTTTAGGTTTTTTATTATTACATACCTCATCTTAGCTTGCAAACGATTTGGTCGTGTGACGAAGTTTGGGTTCTTATCTGAACGCTTTCAAACTTTGCCATTTTGCTCATTTTGGTCATCAATATAAGTGGAAGTATAAACCGCCATTATTATGGTGAAAAATAATCGTAATAGACACGTTTGAAAATACTGCATCGTATTACACGGTAACGTTTATCTGTCACATCGGTAGTTTCATTACTTTTCGCCCTGCCATCTCGTTGTCAGATTTTAATTGTTTAAACGCCTATAACTTTTTCTTTTTTCACTCTATATTTTATAAAATTAGCTTTATCGGTACTCATTATCTCTCATATATATTTTTAGTTCACTCCAAGTGTTAATAATGAATGCTATCGATATCGTTGTCGATCGAAATATCGATCGATATCGCTCTTATGGCAAAACGTCACTTTGACGTTTGGCCTGACTGGCGAATGCATGCCCGCATAGTTTCTTCAGAGTGAAACCAATATATCTAACTGAAGTCTGAAGTCTAAATTAGATAAGTATTCAATAATAAGTAATGTTGTATATAAGCTAATATCATTTATCAGATGATTGAAAAGTTCAACTCCGGTCCAATTTCTAACAACTTTCTTTATAAAGACGTGGTCATAAATATTGTCAGAGCTGCTTTTCTCCGTCTAACACAATGATATACTAACACACTTAATACGAATATAATTGAGGGCGATGGTTTGTATTGGCATATAAGATTCTTGACTTCAAATAATATATTAGCTTATCCTATAGGTGCTTATCCTATAGTTACTTGGAGGTGCGCAACTTCGATGTCATCAAGGATAATTTTATCTTGTACAAAAGTCGTGCTGCCGGGCAAGCTTACATATGTACCCGGTAAGTAAGTACATACGTACTTATTTACCGGTATAACACATGTTATCTGCAATTGTGAATGTAGTTTATCAATAAATCACAAACGTCTTTACCCAAAATACGTTTGTACATACATATATACACATGTGTACAAAAATTACAGTTTTTTTTGTGTTCGACGGTGATAAAGTCATATTGTTAAAACTTTTGAGCAATTTATATATTTAACATAATATTAAGTAGATTATTAACATACAATATCTTAATGTTTCTTCCTTCAAAACAAACTTCCTAACCAATACATAGATCAAAACAGTGATAGTTACATATGTATAATACATCAATGTGTATTTTTTTTAAGCGGTAGGTACTATACGAGGAGATTAATGAACCGGGCTATCGAAACAGCTCACAGAGAGAGAGAAGATTTTTGAACCAGATATAATATTTGGGACACTGTATGTAAACAATATTGGGTACTCATGTGCAGAAATAAATGGAATAAAATGGAAACTTCCAACACAAATGGTTAATCTAAATAACGAATAATGATCTTGGATGTTGACAATGATGATACTAATGAATTAATTGAATAGCATTCGGCACCCGCGCTTAAATTCAAAGTAATAACAAGTTATGAAATAAAAAAAACTGGTAATAAAAAAAAAGTTTTTTAAAAACATACCTCTTCCATAATTTGTATATAAAATTATTAAAATATATAAATAATTAAATAAAGTTCAATTAAAAAAAATTATATGTAAAAATAAAATTCTGTAACACTAAAAATAAATATATATAAAAACCTATGTAATGTACTAAAATATAAAATATAATTATTAAATAAAATAAAAATGCAATTTAAACAATATTTCAACAGCAAATGTACGACAATATAATCTATAAATATATAAAATGTGTGGTATTTAATGATTAGGATTTCGATCAAATAGATTTCAATGATAGGGATTTCAATCAAAATTATGATCCCGGCTTAAATTAATGTAATTAAATATATTACTAGGAGGTTTGGGTCGCCTTTATATCATTACATACGTACTTACGCGGTACTTTTTATTATATTTCTAAAGCGTTTATTTATGGTGATATAATCAATCTGATTCCATACATCTCTGTCAGCATTTGAGATCCATGTTTATAGTTTCCTTGGATGCACAATACAGCAATATTTCATTATTTATTCATTATTTTATTTTGATCTTTTAAATTATTTTTATTTTCCTGATATTTAATGAGTATAATACTGATAGTGATTTTAAGTGATCAAAAAAATTTGAACAAAATCTGACAACCGGAAGTAGAACTTTTGTCTTGTGCAAGTTTCCATACATTTGCGTTCAATTTGTATCGAAAATGCTGTCATAGTTATTATTATTTCATAATCTGTCTGTACGGTTCAATATCGAATTTTATTTTGTAACCTTCTTACATTTATTTTCATATACATTATGGAAATACACTACATACATACATATGTTACGTGTCTGGTAATCATACTGAATAATACACGCAAATATAAAGAAAGCCAAATGCTAAGAAAAAAAAATGAAGGTGTAACAAAGACACTTCATAATTTTATTTAAAAAGGCTAGTAATTGTGTGACGTTAAATTAATATTTTTCCTTGTTCGCGCCCGGTTCACGGCACACGAAAGGGGTTGAGAGTTAGATAAGGGTACATATACATATTTACATGTGTATGTTCATATATTGCACATAGCTAAAATATATCAGCTAATGAATTTATTGCATTTTTTTTTTGGTTTGTTTCGGGAAACATATCGCTCATAATAAACGAGGTTTATTATTCGTGCACTTAACTACCGGTAAAACCGCGCATAAACACGCCCGTCACCGCTTAACCCTTTCGTGTCGCGGCGCGGCCGAGAACATAATTTAATTTTATAAAATCCAACGCCGCGTATCCGGTAAAAAGTTCCGGCCGCATGAATACGAGATTCACAATTTGCATTTTAAATGCTTTTGATTATTATTAGTCGGTGCGTGAGAGCGCGTCGCCCGAAAGCCACGTTAATTATTAACCAGCCTGTATAGAGTTCAGCGACAACAAAAAATACGCCAACAATACTAGATTAATTTGACGTTGATATTTGTGCTTTTATCACAATGTTTTTTAACGATTCGCCCTTTGTTCATATTATATTTAATTTAACTGTAAACATCTCCGTCAATTACTTAGCCCCTGATATATTTTTAATAAAATAAAGATTTTATTTTTTTTGTTCAAATATAACAGCTTTTTTCTAAACTAAATTCCTATAAGTGGTGAGTAATCTTCATTTGAAGCGGTCAAATTTCCGAATAGATGTTTTGAAAAATAGTTGAAATTGTCCGAATTTCCGCTACGTATTTAATATTTCGGGATCATTTAAATTCAATGTTTATGTTACAATCCATGTGTTCACCCCGGTTGGTTCATGAACATACTAGTTTGTACATAAACAAACGATTATTGTTTTCAGTATAAGTGCTAAAAGTCAAAAGCTATCTTCAAATAGACTCGGCAGGTGTCGCATAAATTTTTTGCTCAAAATTTTGTTCAAATTTTTTTGCTGTCAAAACTTTTAGTTGTCAAAATTTTTAATTTTCGACATTATTGAACTGTCTTATGAGTTGTCAAAAGTATTATGTTATGGAAAATCTTATGGAAACCTTATTATAACGTTGCTATAATTCCCAATATTGCAATCTAGAGTAAACATACACATGTATGCCCAGCATGTGTGTATATACATACATAGAGGACAGGAAAAACGTAAAGGAGGTTTGTAAAAACGATCAAGAATACTTAAACTTTTGCCTAATATTTTATGCATAAACAAATTATTTATTATTATTATTTATTATTATTATTATTTTTATACCAGGAAGGCCTTACATGTAAACTCCAATGCGCATTCCTGGCCAATTGTTATTACAGAAGTCGCAATTCTTATTGCAGCATTTTTATTACAGAAGTCGCTGAAATACGAGACACTGAAAACTCGCAAATTAAGAGGGCTGGACACCAGCGCCTTGTCCATACAAACGTATTACACTTCTCCCTTCCTCAATTATGGCACTAGAGAAATTATTTTTTATATGCTATGGATATCCACCATTGGCATGCATCTGCGTTTTTATTTTTTTGATTAGTTATTTTTTTATAGGAGCTAGGAAACCGCCGCCAAACATCTATAAAATCGCCTCTTTTTTACACCCACGAAAAGAGTATGCATATGCTTATTTAACGGTCGATTAAATAAAAATACGCATACAGTTGCATAGAAAATACATTTCTCATACCGATGATGAAATTTTTTTAAAAATTGTTTCAGTTTCGGAGGAGAAAATTGGAGAATACGAAACCTCGATTTTGTCGATTTAAAATACGTATTGTCTGGTCGAAGCGCAACTGTCGCATTTACTCAATATATATATATATATATATATATATATATATATATATATATATATATATATATATATATATATATATATATACTGATATATATTGTCGCATTCACTCAATATATACATTCACTCAATATATACATTCACTCATTATATATATCGAAGAAAGGAACGGCAACAGAATTAAGGTTTCGGGTGTACAGCCTTCTTAACGAGACATCTATGAATTGTACATAAACTTTATTGTATATTAATCATACTCAAATAGAGGTGACATAGTAGGTAGGAAGGTTTTAAACTAATTTAATCGGGAACCGTTTCAACAATGAAATCAGAGAAATTGGCAAACTCTGATAGGAATCGATCAATCTGGAGCACAAATATCCAGGTCTGACCAGCAGCACTACAGATATAATCGAGGTCAGCTCATGGGATCGAACCCACCTCTCGGTTAACCCCAATGCGCCTTCTTAGACAATTTTATAAGCATTTTTTATTACATAAATCGCTGTATTTCGAGAAGCTGAATTAATTAATCCATAGAGACATCTATGTATTTAGGCTTGTACATACATTTTTACATATTGTACATAAATCAAATTAAGATATTTGTGACACAGCGGGTAGGATGGATTTTGCCAATTTGATAGGAACCGTTTCAACAATTAAATCAGATAAATTAGAAAACTTAGATTCACAAATATCCAAGTCTGACCAGCAGCATTAAAGATTAGCACGGGATCAAACCCGGTAACCTCTTGATGACGCAACCGAAAATTGCCTGTATACCGGTTTGATACGATTCGAGTAGCTTGGACGAGTAACTTGGACGTTGCTCGCAGCTCGGGAACAGAGGATACAACCGTTTTTGAACGTTTTGGACATCCAAGTTACTCGCATCGTGCCAGCTCGGTATTTTTCACGGAGATAAATTTTTGACAAATTAATGAATGTAAAATAAAAATCAGATATCAAGAATATCTTCTGAAATTAAGGTTAGCCTTATTCTGATGGATGCTGGGCACGAACCTCATACGTTTTCCGAGTCCGAGAATTTGCATTCATTATGAACGTTAGTATTTAAATGAAAAAAAAAAATAATTATGGTTCATTCAACATATACACATACAAGCAGATATAAAATGTGTCAATGTAAAAGTGGAAATACCTGAATGGCACTGTTTCAGTGCAGGACCGATAACAATACCGCATTGTGAACGAAAATCTGGGGAAAAGCTTTCAATATCCACGGTTGAAAGCCTTTCTCGGTACAATGTTTAATATATGCAAGAAAGCTTTCGAGCTACTACATATCCATATGTACATATATACTATTGTGACTATATAAGAAAATGTGGAGAAAAAGGGAAACGGAAATTTTCGTGTAATTTTAATAATTAATGTAACAGTAAATGATACTGTTAAATAAACCATAACGTTTTATGTCTCAAACAAATACACCAATTCAACAAGATGTTTGATGTATGTGTAATTCAATTCAATGTCACATTTAATATCTAAAAAATTATGTTTATCATTGAAATATAATAATTGTAAACATTTCGAAATAATATAAATTGTAAATCAGTTGAACTTTATCAATTCCAAATTATGGGATTGAAACTTTAGCTTTTACGTTTAAAATGAATTTAATAAATAAAAATTCTAGAAATAATGAGACAGTATTCTGAGAAGATTTCCTTTCTGATTATTTTTATTGTACGTGAAAATAGCTCGTAGATTTGGAGCGAGGCCGATCTGTCAAACCGAATGACAAATGTGTTAGAGGAAAACCATTGACTAATGCAACTCACACCTGAGACTGCCTACTAAAACCACCCCCATCTCGGCTGATTTATATTAGAATTATTCTCCGATGATAAATAGGTAATCGTGTCGTACACGTGAGTAAACAAGCGTAATCCACCCACTACGGCTTTTCTGAATCAGACCATTAATGTGCGATGGGAAAAAGAGTGTAAACACGTCTGGGTTATACGGGTAGGTACATACATACGAGTATATTGTATATATGTAGTTAGTTATTTATGTAATGTAATATACGATTGTGAAGCTGCGAGCAAACGGATTCATAATTCATAACAGAGTAAACCAAATAAACAATTGTTTACATTTACCGTCATATGTGATTGTGTTAAGTTTGATGTTTTCCTTGTTCTTTTCTTTGATTTATTATATAAAGTTAAATCATACAGACTGAAAAGCCGAGTCCATTGCCATGTTGAATATGTTTTATTTTAATAAAAAAAAATTCGGATGTGACCAACCCATGACTTTATCTACATATGTATTTGAGGAATATAAGAAGGTCACAAAACCAAATTCGATATTGAACCATACAGACACATTCACATATACCGGCAGCATTTAGAAATACTAATAGCTATGACAGCATTTTCGATACAAATTGAGCGCAAATGTATGGAAACTTGCACAAAACAAAAGTTTTACTTTTTTTTGCTCAAATTTTTTTTATTACTTAAAATCACTATCAGTTTTATACACATAAATATATAAAAATTAATAAATAAAGATAAAGTCACACCTGAATTTTTTTTTTCGATTCATAGGCGCCGATTCGACTTATTTTTTAATGGCTAAAGGCTCAGGGGGGCGCCGAAGGCGAAGCACTAGAAGGCAAATGCTCAGGGGGCGCGGAAGGCGAAGCCCTAGAAGGCAAAGGCTCAGGGGGGCGTCAAGGGCGAAGCCCTAGAAGGAAAAAAATTTTTTTTTTAATAAAATGTTAACTATTAGATTAGTCATGTTTAAGCGGCTTATATTATAAATACTGAGCGAAGCCGGGTAATACAGCTAGTTTGTAATATAAACAGCTTAAACATGGCGAATCTAATAGTAAATATTCACTTGTCTTTTTATTAAATTTATTTGAATCGAAAAAAATATATATCCAGTCGTCGCCATACAAACGTGATGTTACCAACCAACATTACATTCTCACATACTGATGTACTCACATACTCACAAACAAAGTCTCTTTCGAAATTATATATTAGATTGTTCGTACTGCTGTTTATGCGTAGCTGCCGGCTTGAGCTGTACTGGAATAAATGAACCTTATATCGTATAACGTTTTTTGAAAATGATATTCAGATTATATGTATTATTTTGTTACTTGGTATATTATTTTCTCAGCATCAATAGATATGAATTTGAACATTCTAAAAAGCTTTATTGATCATACAAAAAAGAAATTTGAAACATTTCTCTTCGAGGAAAATCGTCAAGAATCGAAAAACTTTGAAGTAATAGAATATTTACCGTTCGTCGTCGTACAGACGGTAGAAAAACAAACTAGAGATTTTGCGCATGCAAAAACTACGCAGAAAAATCATGAATTGCCTCTTCATGCGCTTAGCGTTTGTTTGCTCTCGATAATTTGATTACGCGGTTGTGGAGAAATGCGCTTGCGGAATTCAGATTTTTCGACTTTTCTGCGCCAGATTTGTATTCGTTCGCAGTTCCCCTTGGTGACAAGTCAGCCACGCATAATTATATATACGCACATACATACGTTACGTATGTTCATATGTATGTATGTACATATGTACGTATGATACTATGTATGTGTGTATGTATGTAGATACAATAAAATCGAAAACATAGTTTTCTCATCTGCATATACAAACTTTTCTATATAGAATGAACCTATCGCACGTGTTCGTGTTCACTGAGCAATTTACGTGGTGTCGATACAAAGGAGTCAGATTTTCCACATATTAATTTTCTGTGCAAATGCGATTTTCATATGGAAACTACTGTGCCAGAGCCGTCTGCCTTACAGTTTCCGTTACATTGAACTTGGCTCACACACACACTTACATAAAGTCTACCGTGTGTTGTTCTGTACAAATTTGGGCAAATTAATCCCTGGAGCTGTACCCCAGGACTCGAACGTATGTTGTGCGATTTCGTGGAAACGCGTCTGAGTCGAAAACTATGTATACAAACACTTCAAGCAAGTTCAAATTACAATCAAAACTTATTTTATTCACTATGTACGAAGTCTGAATAACATAAAGACGCTGATCTGTGTGTTTGTGTGTGTGTGTGTGTGTGTGTGTGTGTGTGTTTTTGTGTGTGTGTGTGTGTGTGTGTGTGTGTGTGTGTGTGTTTTGTGTGTGTGTTTGTGTGTTTTTGTGTGTGTCATAACGCTATTAATTAAAATAAATTATATCTTAACGATATTCGAAAAATAAAATTGGTTTTATTTTTCGCGGGCACGTCGAGGTATCGAACCTAGGTACCTGGTTCGATACCTCGGTATGTTGCTGGTTGCGATATGTTGCGAATAAATCATCATTATCATCATCTTAAATATATATCACTTCTTTAACGAATATAGCTCAGTCTTTCAAATATTATATATTTGCAGCGCTTGAATCAAGTAAATTATAAATAAATCAAGCATTCAGATTTAGAAATGTACATACATCTATGTACTCTAAAAATAACGGCTAAAATTTTTGAATACTCAGCGAATTGTATTGAAAAATCTACATAAATTTTCCACGAATATTTTTATCCGATACGTGATTTCATTTACATGCGAAAAAATACTTAGGCATAATTAAATAACCATTTTATTTTTATTAAATAAAGTGTCTACAATTTGTTTATGCGATTGGCTGTCATTATAACTAGTTATACATTTGTATGTATGTATATGTACGTATGTACAGTCCAAGTGTTCACTCCTGTTTGTTCATAAACATACTAGTTTGTTCATACGCGAACTATTATGTTTTAGTTTAAGTGCTAACAGTCAAAAGATATCTTCAAATAGACTCGCCAAATGTCACACTTTTTGTTGTCAAAACTTTAAAGAAAAATTATATGGAGACCACATTACAACGTTGCTATAATTCCCGTTTCCATTAATTTTTAAAATATTTCAACTCAGGGTAAGTAAAAATACATAGATGATGGGACAAATGAAACTTATGCCTAATAGTTTGTGAATGAACCAAGTTCGTTTGTCAATTTTTTTGTAGTTGTCTATACTCTATAGTCAGCGTTTCCCAACCTGTGGTACGCGTACCACATGGTGGTACGCGAAAAAAAATCAGTAATGGCGGACATGCAGGAATGAATGATTTACAATCATAAAAATAGAAATATTTTTTATATCTAATATATAATTTCGAAAGAGACTTTGTAAGTTTGTATCTTTGTTTGGGAACTTCGAAAACAAAATAAAATTTGCATGACGACAATTCAATTGTTTGTTCGAGAATGAACAAACTACATAGTATGTCCGTAAACGTGCTACACCGAATCCGTGAAATTGTCTATTACAAGCATTCGGCAAGATAATGGCCGAATGCGTGAAAAATGCAAGCACGTTGCCCAGTTCATGGATTCAGAAAATTCTTTGCCGAGTGCGTGAACTGGACAGCGTGTTATATTATAACCAAGTGTCAAAGTGACAGCTGCATAAGGTTGTTAAATTTAGTTTAATTTACATATTATTATGTATAATATGACTATGTACATACATACATATGTTTCGATCATTCTCATATAACTTATACATAAATTAATGCTATTTTATACATTTTGATCAATATTTTAAGTCGGAATTTTATATCATGTAAAAATTATGTACTATGTATGAACACACAGTCAGTTCCATTGTATTTTTGTGTAAAAGAAATATTAAAAGCCCAAAAAACTATTAAAAGTGACTTATTGTTTAAATTTAAGGTACATTTTTAGCCCATTCTCAAAGACTTCAAAGAGTGTTTGTCTGTAATAGTTCCCTGTCCAAACAATGTTTGTATTTTAGGTTAAACCAATGAGTGAGAGCTGACTACAAGCTTGTTAAAATACAAAGTGTTCCAAAGCCCAGGTCACGCAGGTCTGTTTTGGTCCTACGGACAAATGCATCTCCGGACTCCGGAGAAACGAATGCAGTTAGATACAGCGTTTCACACCGGGTGATTTCTTAGTCGCTCATATTTTCATACATTTGGTCTGTGAATTCATACATTCACTGTGAAGAGTCTCGGTGATTACAATAAAATGTCTATACCCTTCAGGTATAAACACAGATTACCTAAACACAATCTGCTTTAGGTCATCGACTTTAGATAGTCTTTAATTAATATTATGTATTAGATGTATTATGAACATTTATAAGGATTGTAAATAGGTTTTTGAGCTCTTTTTCCTATTATGCTTTAGATTAACATTAGAATAATATAATACTGTGATTACTAACCAAATTAAATTAAAATTGTAAAATAGAAAATGATCAGTAGATCGGTAGTTATTAAAATAGATATAAGATGTATTGTGAACATAATTTCGTAATAATAAAAAGCATTTAAAAATCAAAAAAAATACATTTGGTCTGGTCGGTGTAGCCTAGAGCTATGTTCTGGGACATGTGTAATGAAATTAAATATTTATAATATAATACTGATTCTTCACAAGGTATAAGATTCTGACTGTTAAAATATTGATCAAAATGTATAAAAATAGCATTAATTTATGTATAAGTTATATGAGATGATCGAAACATATGTATGTAGTCATATTATACATAATAATATGTAAATTAAACATCCTCATTCAGCTGTCACTTTGACACTTGTCCAAGCTGTCCAGTTCTAAAAAACAACACCGGAGCGCTGCTGTCTATTTGCCGACTCCATGCTTTGAGCAGACAAATTCATGCCGAATACACGCATTCGCCAAAGAATTTGCCGAATCCGTGAACTGGGCAACGTGCTTGCATTTTTCACGCATTTGGCAATTCTCTTGCCGGATGCGTGTAATAAACAATTTCACGGATTCGGTGTAGCATGTACATAAAAATTGAAATATTGCTTTTGAGTGAAATTATGACGTAATTGAAAACGAAAGCTATTAAATTCTACGAAATAATAAAAGGTCAGAGTATAGATGCTTTAAGGGTCTATACAATTATTCGCAACACAAATAATGCAGAAAATTACGCATTCGCTTTTTGAAGCTGAAGTGGATGAAATGTAGCCTGTGTGCTATATATGTATGTATGTATTATGCGTTCATCTAACAATAATATCTACGTACGACGGAACGGAAATTTTTTATTGCGAATGTGTATATGTATGTATTTCATAACAAGGAATTCGGTTAACGACCCATATATAAACCAGCCGTTCTGGGTTACACGACGAATTTCACAAATTGAAATTGACGAAATAAAAATGGAAATTCTAATTTAATTCAAGACCTTAAGGTTTCCAGGCTAAGCTCGGCCTGAAAAAATGTATTGAGCTATCGATCGAAGCCTTCCCCTTGTGATGCATCGCAATTTGGAGCGTTTATCTGGCCGAATCGGCACGGATTTCGAACAGTGCTCGGTCATTCAAAGCCTGCTGCCTTTTGTTGGGCAAATTATATCCGGGTGTGTCTGCTGGCGACCGGTCATGGCAATCATGGCCCATTATTCCATTGATTTATGGTGTTGGAAGCCATACATCAACTGGTTGCCGGATTGACTACGGGACACAGGAATCTGCGTGAAAAGCGTCAAATTTATCGGAGATTTTCCAATTAATGTATAAACAAACCATTTTTGTACTATCCACTCAAATCTATCCGTTCGTATTCACGGACAAATAGTAAATTAAAATCTTTTTATTAAAAAAAAAATCATTTTAGGAATTATTATTTGCGGTATCGTAATCCATTGTACATACTTATGTTTGTTGATGAGACTGTTGTATGTTTAAGTTAGTCGTGACCTTTTTTTAATAGTTTTTGATTTATTATGATATTTATTATTTCCTCTTATCTTGGCGAGAATAGTAAAAACCCAATGGAGCGCTTGAGCGTGCTCGCTCATTCATACATATTACGTCCACATACATGTACACGCTTAAACAAATCGTGTAAAATATTTTTTGAGAATATGTACAATGCTTTCGCCTTTTGGTGAAAAGTTTTAAGTTGTGAGTTTGATTATGAGTTATAAATCGCAATCCATTGTAACACGATGAAACTCGGTTCTAGACATCAAACGCCAGACGAGTTTGGACATCCATGTAAAAGTGACAACTACGTATACATAGGTTATGATATGGCCAAAAAGCACTACAATAGTTGGGCCATCAATTTCATCAATACATTATTTTATTAAATCTAGCAGTGAATTAAAAATGTATAAGAGAAAGTATACAAGCATTTAATATTAAGTTTATATGAGATGAAAGTAAATGAGAGTGAAAAAAGTACCTTTTATCACTGTTTAATCGGTAAAAAGCCGTATTTGGACTAGCTAGCTGTCATCGGTTTGTTCCGACAGAAGATTTTAATGTAATTTTTAATGAGTTCGTTATTGATTAAACTCCTCAAGCTTCATGTCGTAGACATTCATGTCGTAGCCCCCGTTTATCGGTAAATATCAAAGTGATCTCAAGAGTGAAAGTGGTTCAAAATCAGATCACATTTTTTTAACGGGCAGGAACTTCATGGAACTAGCAGAGTGAAGCTAATAAAGTCAATCTGCAGTGTAGTGTCATAATTGTCATTTTCCCGAATAAAATGAAAAAGATGAAGGTGATAACCGTGAAATAATAAGGTGTTTTCAATTTAACAAGAGATCTTAATCTTATGTATGTATGTACATATTACAGTTCCAAGTTTAAACCCAGTGAATTTATTTTGATCTTGACGGTTTTTTTTTTTGGGATTGAAAGAGAAACTTCTAGGCGGGAAGCGTGACTAAGGTATACACTATATTGAGCCTATAGTAGAAAGGTCAAGTGCGGTTGGAAAAGTGTTTGCGAATGTTATTCAAAAGGATATATGTATGTATGTACATATGTACAATAGATTCTTACTTTGTTTACATATTCACGTATAATTTTTTTTTTGTAACTTGATATTTTATGTTTATCTTTAAAGCAATATTAAGTAATGAAACAATTATGAACGAAATCCAATAACTGGAAATGAACTTTTTGTCTTACTGAAAATAAAAAAAGCGTGAGAGTTTCTCTATATTAGCGCTCAAAAATGTATCGAAAACCATCTCAAAGCCGGTATTTATTAACTTCACTGTTAGTTCAGTTACATTTTCTGCCCATCAAAAAATTGTGATACGATTTTAAACCACTCTTCAGGTCACTTTGATATTGTTGCATAGGAGTGGGTGGAGGATCCAAGTAAAAGGCCAACAGTCGTCTCACAGCATTTATTGATGATTAAGGAGATACACGCATTGCCAGTGCTCCGTCTAGAATGACATGATATCGCCTACGTACCGCCTTATAAAGGGTAGATCTCTCAGGACGCCTAATCTGTTTACCTGTGGTAAAGTCACGTATTCGGATATGTATTTCCACGACATCGGGTCTCCCCGTACCGATTCTGAGAAATAATTAATAACGGTCATTGCTTAGCCTAAATGCACTTAGAGTCCAGATATAATCCTGGAAGTAAGTGCAAGCACTTACATAGTTAATCCGATAACAGATAACCCTTGAACGGTCACATAGTCTCTGGGATTCTATTCGCTTAATCCGCGGCGTACGTAACAATATCATGAGCTAGCTAACATCGAAGTAAGTTTATGTCTCTGACATAAAGCTATACGACTTTAATCACTAACGAACTCATTAAAAATTACATCGGAATCTTGTGTCAGATTGAAGAGATGACAACTAGCTATCGAAACACGTCTTTCTACCACCCTTTACAACTCGTAGGCCAAACAGTTATAACAGTTACTTTTTCCACTCTCATTTACTCTCATCTCACATAAACTTTATATTAAAAGCTTTTATCAAATACGTCTTAAATGCACTAATAGATTTAATGAAGTAATATATTGGTAATATTCTTGGCCCAACTATTGAAGTGTTTTGGCAAAATCATAACCTATACGTAGCTGTCACTTGGCACAGAGAATGTTGGAGAGAGATGTTCTGGAGCGTCCACACTTCTCATTGAAAGTCCACGATCCTCAGGTGGATATCGACAAGAATATATTTAGGGTCAAGACCATTTGCTGCCAGGGCAAGCCTACGGTGACATTAGCAGAGTGAAATTACCAAATTTACTGCGCATTGAAGAATTAGACTGCTCTAAATTAAATGGCAAAACACAATATTCAGGAACCCTAAAAAGTATAAAATAAAATAATTATGGCAAAAAAAAGCTTTTTATGAGTGTTGAATAATTCATGAGATCAAAACTGCGTGATATTATAGAAGTTATCTGCGTGCCAAAATATATTTTTAATTGGATTCAAACACTAGCTTTTGTATTGTGAGAATTTGTTACAAGATTGGTTGCTGTACAATATAAAGTACATATCTAACACGCCCATTTTGAAACTCACAATAGACAGTGTAAGTATACTATCGTTATATCATTTTTCATATTCTTACGAATAGTTTTCAGGTCATGATGGCTTTTATAATACTTAATTTCGATTGGAATAACTTCTCTTTTTGTTAGAATATTTAAGTACTGAAAATATCATCATCTTTGTGTTCTAAAAATACCTCTTAGTATTCCAATAATAGAACTCGCTGTATTGATAAGTGCAACATATATAATTTATTGAATTCTAAAGGGGTAAACCCATTTGCTTGAACCCAAATAGCAATTAAATTCGATTTCGATCTAGAACCACCTGTAGACGGCAAACGAGGTCGAATCGAATTCAACACCACACCACTTTGCCTAGTCACAACGGATCACAAAATTGAACAATCGAACCTCACCAACCAAACCCATTCGATAGCCAATGTTTCTATTTCTATTTGTGCACCGGGTTTTCGGTAATTTGTTTTTGCCCAGCACAATGGTTAACCCTTTTGTGTCGGCTCGCGTAATCAACCCTATTTCGCGGGCGCGCTCAATTGCCACCGACACAATCGGAACGTATTTTTTTTTTTTATTTTAGCTTTTTGGCGTTTTGTTTTCGAAAGAGTGGATACGACCTTTCCTCTCTCCGCACCAGCGTTAAAACGAAACAATAAAAGAGAGCACGTTGGCGAAAATTTCGCATTTTAGCGCGCGGCGCAACAACAGTTGCAACGGTTTCGTACGACTTCAAATGGTTCCCTTTATTAGCGGGCAGGTCGTAATTTAAATTTCGGCAGTAAAAGGGTCAACACCACCTTATTGGGACACTCGATAAAATCCAGTTCCAATTTAATGGTTTCCTAAATAAAATTTGCGTCGTTGATACGATGATATAAAATGGAATATACATATGTATATATATTTTTTATTTTTTTAAATTTATTTTTTCCTATGATGCCATTACAGGTTTTACCTGAGCAATAACTATGGTATTAAACTTGTACATATATAAATTTATAGATTATAAATTTGAAATCATATTTAATTAGTAACGACATAGTCAGTAAGATGGTTTTGCCAATTTTCCATTTCAACAATGCAATCAGATAAATTGGCAAACTCTGATACGCAATAATTAACTCAAATATTCAAGTCTGACCAGCAGCATTGCATAAATACTTTAACGAACCTGGGAAACTTTCATTGGTTAGCATTAACGCAACAACTGAATTATGGTGCTGATTGCTGGCTATATATTTTGTATACATATGTATGTACATATTATACATATTCAAATGTTATGGTTTAATTAATTTCTCTGAGCAACAAAAATCACGTCTTTACTTAGTAAAGATTGATTAGTCTCCGCTCTGGTAATTTTTTTTGTTGCTCAGTGTTTTTTTAAACAAAAACAGAGGTAGTAAAATTTAGTATTATATTCTCAATATTGAACTAATTGGAAAATTAATCCAGAAATTACTTTCAACTTCACAATATAAATAAAGTACATATTATATTTACATACATATAGAGCGTCTACGAAAATTTAATATGAATAAGATTTACATAAGACACATTCTATCAAATTGTACTGATTTGTACATTAATTGGAATTGTCAAATATGTATTCTATCCTGAATATAAATTTACTTTTCTTCGTTCCCTTTGTTCTTTTTATTCGGCAGTGGAATAATAATAAAATAGCCTTATTCAAAGCACAGCGTATATATTATTTGCTAAAATTTATAAATGTTGGAAAATCACGTTTAAAAATGTAGTCTCCCGCTAATTTTATACAACACGTATACATAGTATGTACAAATGCATAATTTTTATATATTTAAGCATAAAGCTGATTAAATTGTTCATATAATACATAATTTTTTTTTAATAATTTGTTATATGCAAATATATTTGAATGCGTGCGTTTAAAATGTAAAAGATTTTAGTAAAAGTCGACATGCTTTCGTTTGGTGTTTCGTGTACCAACGAAGATTGAAAAATGTTGAAGTACAGTTCTTAAGTAAAAACCACTACGGTCGAGTCGCTAAGCTTATTGTGCAAATGGATTTTGCTGGTATTACCAGAGTGTTGACCACGATAAAACCTTAGTATGGGAAGGCGCTCACTTGAATTTTTGGACAGAGTCCAGGGGGTTAAAATGTGGTCCATTCGTTCTATGAAGTTGATTGAAACACGTCACATACATACACATATATATGTACATATATTCGACGGGGAGAAGGGGCACTGCTTAAATATTCTTTCAATTTTGGGACTAAAAAATATGGAGCGCATAAAATAACGTGCAATCTATTTCGTAAAAACTACGAGTGTAAATTGTACTGACGCGTAAAATGTTTTCAAATGAAAAAATTGTACGTACAAAAGCGGGCTGCAAAATATACATTGTAAATATACACATGCATATGCATTTATATGTAGACATTTAATTCTGGACGCCGTCGACAAACGTTGGATTCGTAATGTATGAACATTTATAAACTAGCGGCGTGTTTATGAACTAGCATAGTATGCTTTCGAGTACATTTCGAGTATATATATATATATATATATATATATATACATATATATATATATATATATATATATATATATATATATATATATATATATATATATATTTGCTCTAAATAATTTCTATCCAACAATTTTGAATGACAAGTGTTACATAAATATATTTTTGATGATTTGATATCATTTGAGACTTAATATTATGTAGAATAATTTTTTTATTAAATTTTTTTGTAAAACTGGGGTTTTTTTTAAAGATTTTGTTGTTTTTATTTTAAACTTTTTGAATAAAATTTTTATATTATGTAATTTCTAGATATTTAAAAAAAAAGATACAAAAAATATTGCGAGAAAATAAACACTATACAATGCATGATCCCTGATTGTATTGTTGGGTGCAGCGTCTGATGAAGAAGCGACGTTTATTCGCCATAAAAGAAATTGCAGGCCCCGCCCCGCATCAGATAGCTGGCAAGAATTTAATATAACATCCCGTTCGAGTGTTTACAGCTCGTGTTGTTGAAGAGGAAAAGGGTGTGGGTTGTGGATACCCCGGGTGCCGGGAGTGGTGGTAGGAAGAGGGTTACAAAATCCCAACCGAATGTTGCGAAATTGCTACATGTTCGCGTTGAAAGGGCGCTAAGTTATTGTTCTGTTTTTACATATGAACATTTGAGCTCGTGTCAGATTCAGATTCTCGGATTTTTCTGAAAAAGTTTAATTTTGTATTTTGCTGTGATGAAAGGTGTTTGAAAAGCTTGCCTCTCGAAAGGTGTTTCAATGTACTTTAAACTACTGCAACAAGCTTGAATTTCAAAACATAGCTTTATTCATTTGAAATCAATTTTCGACCGTTCACCAACCAGAAAGGTAGAGAATGTAATCAAATTATATTCCGTAAGATTTTTCATACTGTTATTAAAATAATTTATGATATTTAAACCACGTTTTTATTGTAAATATAAATAAAAAAAATCGAATTTGATTGAAAATATTTTTGATTCAACAAATTTTGATATTTGAGAGATGGTAGTAAATAAAAAAGAAATCAATCTTTCAATTGAGAAAACAATATGTTTCAAGTCGAAGCCAAAATCTCGATCTCGATATTTCGTATCGAAATATTGGTTTTATTACCATTTAATGTGTTTGAAGAAAAATTTATATATTCCTTTGTCGTATTCTTATCTTGGATATAAATTGGATTGAGAAGAAAATTCGCTTGGACGCTTTATTGTATCTGACCGCTCGTTTTGTCGCGTATTTCCAGATCTTCAGCCCATCTGCTGTTTTCGAATAACGAAATTTCCCGCTAAAAGCGGAGAAAATTCTGGAAAATAGCTCCACGTGGTCGGATGCATCCGGCGAGCTTTCATTCGACGGACGGATTCCGTAATGGTATTGAACCGGCAGATGACGATCGTAAAGGTTGTCTGTGTGCTCCTTTCCGGACCTCACATAAATCCACAAAAGCTTTTTTGGAATAAAAAGAAAAGTTTATCCTTTGATACAGCGAGACTTACGCAGGTAGAAACCACTCGCGCGAGCTTAAGAAAAGTTAAGACACTTAGAGATGCAAAACATACAAGATGGATCAGAAACATCAAGAGCGGTGGGGTGAACTTACAGATAAATATATACATATGTATGTATATTTTATTTTTTTACTAACCTCTTATACAGTTCATTATTATTATTTTTTTATTTGGTGAGAGATTAAACTTGAAAAAGAGAATAAATAAATATTCAATTTTTAAAAAAAAGGTAATTTATTACTCATTGATAATAAGGGAAGTGAAATTTTTCTGTTGTTACAATATTTCTTTTTAGTCAAGGATTTGTTTGAGTTGCTTGAATGGTCTGGAAGAAATTTTTAAGTCCCGATAGTAAAAATAAATTGATCTTATATACATGTTTTAAGACATAAAATTGCTTGTTTATGCATGATGGTAAACGGATAGTTATAAATAAAATTGTACTATATACATACATCTATTTTTTTTTAGCCATTTTAAAATGTCCATGTTCGGAAAATTATATCAAACTGCAGAATAGACTAATGGTAAGCATATAATGCTTCGAACAAAGTGGTTACGGGTTCAAATCCCATTGGTTTCTGCTGGCCAGACCTTCGATTTGTGACTTCAGGTCGATCGTTTCCTATCAAAGGTTGTCAATTATCTGATTTTCATTGAAAACGGTTCCAACATATTTGCAACCTTACCCATTTTCTCGCAAATCTCGAGTATTCAGCAATCTCGAATTTTGCTGAATTGTATATAATGATGCAAATTTGACCATAAATGTCTACGGGATGTTAATTAATATGTATTTACTGAATTTCGCTGAATTGTATAAAATGCTGTAAATTTAAAAATTCGACCACAAATGTCTGTGGATGTTAATTGTCATGCATTTAGTGATTTTCGCAGAATTGTTTTAAAATGTTGCAAAAATTACAAATTTGACATTACAAATTAAAAATGTTGCAAATTTGTAAATAAACAATTGAAATCTGACATGGCGAAAAATGAGAATAGTCTAAACAAACGCTGGATAAATGTCAGGCACTTATTCTTAGGAGAATTTTCAAACGCGTCTAATACGATATTTTTTCACCATCGTAATGGCGGAAGATACATTTACTTATATTGATGACCAAAATGAGCAATATGGCAAAGTATGAAAAGAATCGGATAAAAGGCAAATTTTTTTCAGAATTGTAATCGTAAGTGAAGCTAAAAAGAGGTTCGTAAATATGTCCTTGCTGTATTAAGATTTATTTGTTAGTTTCCTATGGAAGTCTATGTATATTATTTTTTGGGGCCAAATATATCATCACCAAATTTGATATACTTTTCCATGGTATTTAACCAAACTCTTAGTAAAAATATATTTTTTTGTACTTTTATCGAACAAAGCAACGCAATTAAACGCAAAAGCGTACATTCTACAAAATCAGAAGAATAGTCCACTTTCAACTGAAAATGGCGTTCACAGAGTATTGTATCTAATATTTACTTATTGACTTTTCATTCGGAACATGTGCGGCTTCGCTTAGCGTCGTGCTCGTGCAATGCGGTCTCGATTTGCGCGATCTCTCCATCCCCCAACTTTTGACCAACAAATCCGCAGTAATTAAATCTTTATTTGCCGCACTCAGCGGTTTAGTGCGGTCGGTGAAACTTTGCCCGATTTCTCGGGACTCCAGGATTCAACAATTAAAACCCACCTAGCCCTCCGGCACAATTAAAAGGTTCGCCGCGATTTACAACCGATGGAAACCGCGGGCGTGCGAGTTTCCCTCTCCCGAAGGGCCAAATTATGACCTCTCGAATTCCTCGAATCAAATCTGGATCAGCGCAGTTAAAGGGTCCGATTGTTTGATTGTGTTCAAATTGCTGCATGTTCGCTATCGGCTTAATAAACAAAGTGAAATTTCGTTGTCTAAAAGTATGTATGTATGTACGTATAAAAGTTTTGTACGTTCGCCAGAATGCTAAAACATTTTCTCTTACGAGGTTTACCGGTACTAAAAAAGAGTGCTCATTATTTTTTTCTTGTTTGTATGCTTTGAAGACGAAGTATAAGACTGAAATCCCATTAAAAGTTTTCGTTGTAATCTAAGATGACAAAAAGAAAGAAAAAAAAATGGCGACGATGGTTAGGGGTTGAATTGCAGCAGTGCACTTTATATTATTTGCGTCACAATACAGCACTCGCTTTTCTGATGATATTTAAGAAAAATTTTATGGTATGAGAATAGTGTTATACACAAAAGAGCTATGAAAGAAAATTTGTAGAAACATTTACAGTTTCCGAATATATAATATAATAAATTTATGAACAGATTTAGTACGTACATACATATGTATGTACACACAAGTTGGCGATTCATACAGTTTGTCTGATATTAAGTTAAAACGATGAAATTAAACATTAAAGAAAAAATACATTAAAAACTGTTTATAATACGGTCGCAGGTACAATAAAGTAAATAGTAATTTATATTAAGATTAATCAATATGGATTGTATTTAAAATTAAGTGGTATTGAAGCAATCATACAAGTATAATATAATGGTCAGTTTCAAGAAATATCATCATCACATTTGTTAACTAGTATATCTATATTTGCAGTACATATATAAAAATACATGCATATTCACAGCTGAATAAAGATTATACATATATTCTCGTCTATTTTGGGCTAAAGATAAAACTATCTTCATATGTATTGAGATTTTTCTTATTTTGCCAGCTCAACCTGATTTTTTTTCAATTTGTTTCCTTTCGATTTATTTTCAATAATATTGGAGCATGTCTGTCGACAGTTCTATGTAATTTTCAAGCCTACTACACGAATATAAATACAATCATATTATACGAATATCTATCATCATTTCGCGAGACAATGAGTGTAATATGTAAACATCCGTAAGTATATAATATTATTTATAATAATAGTTTTTATTGTGACTAAAAAATTAAATTGAGTTACTTATCTGGATTACAAATTTAGAGAAGTCAAGGATTTAATTATCTATATATATAAAAAAAATTAAAATTTATAAATTGTTTCATTGACATTTAATCAAGTATAATGTTGACTGTTGAAAATCAACGGACATTACAGTAGTACATAGTAAATATAACTATTCATCATGTTTTTGATATCACGCATGCATGTATTAGGGAGTCTATTACTGGAAAATCAGTTTACCGGTAAATTATCTGAAAAACAGCTCGGTAATTTATCAGTAAATTGTCAATTTTACCGGTAAATCAATAAAGCATATTCGTTGCGTGTTATCACATTCCTTTCCCTTTTTTTTGCCTTCTGGCAACACTTGAGAGTAAAAGATTGGTTGAATCTTTACTTGTTATTATTATTATTATTATTCAAGATATGGAACTAAATTTATTAATAAAAAAAATACAAAAAGTCGTAAGCATGTTCCGTAATTCACCATCAAGGAATAACTATTTAATAAATCTTAAATATACCAAAGATCACAACTATCGGACGAAAGTCTGAATACATAATGTTTTTTTGCTGTTATTTTCTTAAGCGACTAATAAATTTTTAGTCCTTATTAAATTATTAATTTATTGTATATATATTCTTATATTTTGTACATAATAAATAACGCTTATTAGCGTTTAGTTAAATATATTTTATATAAAAAAAACAATTATTTTTTATAATGAAAATAAAAATACGGTAGTTTACCGGTAAACCGATAATCGATAGAGAAATTATCGGATTACCGATAAAAAAAAATACGGTAAATTCGACTGTACATATATGTACAGTCGAATGTACATATATACATATATGTACATATGTACATACATATATGTATATTAAAGCAGAATGTTATCATCGTATAGCTATTGAGGGAACTATGTAGGTCAACATTGTATGTGTGCAAAAATGGAGAAGAAAAAATATAATAATAATCATCTTACAGAGATATTTAACATATGTTTCAAAAATAAATGACGTATTTAGAAACTATTCCCCTTTCAAATATATGTATATACATACATATAATAGTTTGCAGTGTCATTGTTTCGAACTGACGAAACTTTTGCGCGTGAACGTAACCGGTACGTGCGCACTTGTTTAGGGTGACCATCCATTTTTGCGCTCGTATACGTGCGGGACCGTAATTTAATCCGAAATTAAATACCCCCGTACCCTAAGACCCACCCATCTCGTCATACAGCATCCTAGCTCAGATAAAATCGTCGTTACGTTTCATTTTCGTGCGTGGGGGAACACGTGTGCGTGCGTGTCCCGGGCCGAAAGGGTAAATTACAAGACGGAACGGCCGCATTTTAAAGGTTAACGACGGGGCGAGCTCGCGCAAACTTTAACCACCCCTTTGTTTCGACTCTCTCGCTCTCTCCATCTCTATAGGACGGGAACAATTTAGGGTGTCGCTCATTTAATCGCGAAAATAAAATGGATTCATGACTGCCCTCGTCGTGTTCGGTAAAGGACGCGCGGAATTCATTATCACAGCGTTCACCAAACTGTATTCCGTAAAAAACTGAAAGATTTTTCAAAAAAGAAAAACCGCATCGAAAAATATAAAGTATTGAAAACAATAAAATATGCTGAAACGGTGATTCCTAAATATATATATATATACATATGTACGTGTACATATGTATGTATAATATTTTCTTCAAAACAAGCCGACTTATAAAATTTTCGCTTACGGCTTATTATTTCACCTTTTGGAGCTATTTATTTTTTTTTGTTTTTATTTTTGGATCTTATAATTTTTCACAAGCTAAAAAGCATAACAATGCTAAATAAAAAAGCCGTGTTGTTTATTATGGTTATAAATAGAAAAGGCTTTGGAGCAGGATCAACTGGGTAATTACTTCAGATTTTTTCAAAAAATTGCTATAACATTCGTCACAAAACAACCCGATTCGTGTTTCTCCCACATGCAAATAAAAAATTTCATTTAATGTCTATAATAACTGTTAACGAAATATCTGCAAAAGAATTCTGTCTTCCAAGGACTCTTTGAATATTATACAATAATGGGCCGAAAGCTTTGGATTTATTACGGTCGTTTGAAAGTTTTATTTTCATACGCTTTTTGTTAGCATATTTTCTGTAATAGTTTGTCGTGTTTTTTTTTTTAAATTGTAACCGAGAACTTCGAATAAATTTATTTTGAATCTTAGCCTGCGATAAATTATGCGTTACTTTTAAAAATGTAAATCGAGTTTTTGACCACAAGTATGGATTTTAATTTTAATTTTAAGTGATCAAATATGTTGATTGACAACTGAAGTATTTTTTAAAATAGTAAATGACGCCTTTGTGCTACTGGCATGTTGAGCTTGATGTCTATAGCGGTCATCCATGGGAAAACGGTTAGAAGCCCAATTCGGTTCTTAGTACATAGATAACATTTTTTTGTCTTTCTTTTAGATAGTGCTCCAATCGCTTTTCCGAAAATTTTTGACAAAAGGATAAATCTAAATTTTACTATAATAGCTTACATACCAGAGATGTTACCAGATACTACCAGAACACAGCGGAAGTAGATTTTGTCTACTAGACAAAAAAAGAAATGAACTGCAGTAGATGTTGAATAAAATGTAATTATTGTTTGTATATATTAAAAGATTAACCAAAAAAGTTACAATAACGAGTGGCTAGCAAAAAATAAATTTTGTCTGAAAATTTTTTGTTTATTACATAATATAATATTTGAAGAAAAAGGAAAATTCTGTAAATCTTATTAGATACTCTGTATAGTGTAAAAACTTTATAGTTATAGGCGTTTAAACAATTAAAATCTGAAAAAACGGGTGGGGGGCGGAAATTCAAACGTATAAGGCTTCAGGCTGGTGGCAATTGGCTAGCTGTCATCGTCTCAAATTTTTTGGATTTTTAAACGTATTTATTACGATTATATTTGGCCATTGAAAAAGCGGAAGCAATTTCGATAGTCAACCATGTATTGGCGGCCAAATCTCGCAAAATGGCAAAGTTTTAAAGCGATTGGAAAAATGTAGAAAATATTATCTGACCGATTAGCGAAGTAAACCTAATATAAAATTTGTAAAAATCTAATATATAATTTCGAAAGACTTTGTAAGTATGTGAGTATGTACGTAATATTGGTTGGTAACATTGAAAATAATTCAAAGTTTGTATCCGGAATCTTTTTTTTCAGTTCCGGATCCAGATTTCTATTTCAGTTCCGGATCTCGATTCCTTTTTCAGTTCCAGATCCCGCTTCCTTTTTTCAGTTCGGGTTCTGAATCTGGATTCCTGTTTCAGTTCCGGATTAGGATTATTTTTTCAGTTCCGGTTCACTTATATATAAATAAAAACATTCATCTCTGTTTGGCAGTCATTAAATATAATTATTTTTCGATTCTTTAATTCGATCAATTTAATGAAAAAACAAATTAATTTTTACTACCTATAAGATAAACCATGTTTAATCAGTTTATATGATAAATACCGAGCGAAGCCGTGTGAAACCACTAGTGATACATACATATATATTTCTTTGGTCTAAAAAGGATATGTGATTCGAGCTTCACATCAACGCAAACTTTAATATTAAATTTAAATGACCAATAATTAAAATCACGATCACAAAAAGTCAAGGAAACGCTGTATTATAGGATCTCTTTCGAATGACTGTGCGGGAAGAGGTCAGGTATCCGAAAGTGTTATATTGAATATTCATCGTTCTGCGCTCGAATTAATTTCGCCTCAGGTACGTATGCAAATGCGACGTAATTGCGTTCGCTGCTTTTGTATCACGAGAACATCCCGTATATATATATAATATATGTATGTATATCTGGATATATTTTGCGGGTACGTGTTTACGGTAGCCGCGCTTGACGGGTTAAGTAGTCTCCGAGGATGCAAATGTCTCCTTGCTAGCATTGTGTTTGTTTTGGTTCGAGCTGTGCGTGCGCGGTGTATTGTATGAGAACAACCAAATGTTCAGAACCACTGAATGAAATTTGAATGTCTTATGTTGGAAGATGTATTGCACTTCGTATTATATTATATGACATGTTGCGATTTGTATTGTTTAATTTGGATTATTTGCACCGCAAGTGCCCGGATAAACAATATGTGTAAAATAAATAAAAATACAATTTTTTTATTTCTTTTTTGATCAATATTGCGAATTTTAATTGGGGCTTTGTTTTACAAAAGCTTATAACCGCAAATTCGGAGTACAAATATGTATCTGAAATTTTAATCATATGTATGTATGTATGTACATATATGTACATGTACTTTGACTTTTAAAACAGCGGACTAGGTATGGATAAAAAAATGTTTATAAAAGAATATTTTTAGTTTTTGAATTATAATATGATATTTGTGTCCATACAAATATTGATTACAGTGTTCGACATGAAACATGGTTCCTCTGAAGATATGACTCTCTATGAGATATGACTTTTCTTATAGATCTATGCCCAGTAAACACGAATTTGGTAATAAAAAATATTGATTAGCTCGAGATTCGGAGATATATGTGTTTTTTAAATCGCGCGATTTTTCTATATCTTGGTGTTGTTCGGTCGATGTCTCATAATCTGTCAATTTCCTGTTCAAAATGAATATTGGAATCTGTAGTCGGGTATTTTATCTTTTATTTGTAGTACTTTTCAGCTTTCAAATCTCTCTAAGTAGTCGTCCAGTTCTGCTATATTTTTTTACAAATATGGGATACACCGTTATCGATCACTGTCAAGCGTCGTCCGAGGGTCGACGAATTAGTATATATCACCGTCAAGTTAGTATAAACAATTCTATAGAATTTCAACGAGACCGCTCCGATCCCGCACGATCCCGTAAGATCCGGCGTATCATACCGGGTATGACCCTACATTTTGTGTGTGTTTAAAACTATCTAAAAAAAATATCCCGCGTACAGCATACCGCTCCCTCGCTGTGTGATCGCGCCCTAATCCGAGAAAACAATATCAATATGGCCAACGATTTTAATTTTTAATTGAAATTTTTAATTTTAATTAAAAGATTTTAGGGGACAAGTCTAGTCCATCTAGTTCAATTCCACTGATATGTAATATATTCTTTTTTGTAGTATTTAGACTTGGTTTAACTATTACGGTTTATAAATTAAAACGATATTTTTGTAAGTGGAATAAGAGAAAAAAGCGTATAAAATGTTAATAGACAAAATTTTCAATATATAATTCATATAGAGCAATTTATATAAAATACATCGAATACAAAAGTATTCGACATTTTATTGTTTTTTGTGAAATAAAAACGAGTTATCGTTTTCAACATTTCGATCCACTTTGTCAATAACAAAATTCTTTTTGATGAAAAAATGTCATACAAAATGTCGTCCACCGTTAAGGGAAAATATACGAATATATTGCAAAAATAAATAATGTTAAAATAGGCATAAATGTGAAAAATTATGGATTACTCATTAAAAAATTCCCCAAAATACACTGACCACAGTGATAGACAGTCACACAAATAAGATAGATAAATAGGATAATAATTCATTAATTACACAAAATTTCTAGATAAAGGGCACACACCGGCAACTTCACGTAAATAGCAGTACGAAAAATATTCTTTAGTACATTTTGTATGGGTTCATTCACATGTTGCGTAATACGTACGTGGTGTACTGTAACAGTAGTAATCGACACGATCTATTCATATTATTTATATTTTATTTATTTGTTGATATTTTTACTCATCTGCTACTATTATAATGCTTTAGATTTTTATGATTATGTATACCTAAATATATTTTCGTTTGTGTATATATGTACATATAGATATGTATATATTTTTATTTTTCTCATCTCTCCGTATCTTTTTTGACCATTGTGGTGCATTAAAGATTGTAATGCCACAATGATCCAAACTTAAACCTAAATACGCATTTTTTTTATAAATCATGAAAACATAACCAGTGATCGATTCCGAGTTCGAATCAGTTAAAATCTCTAGTTTGAATTTTCACATGATCACAAAACGTCATCTATTGTTACTACGTACATAGATAAAGTAAAAAGACAAAAAGATATTTTATCTTCAAAACGATATTTTGTAAGATTAATAATATTTTTTGAAAATACACATAAAATTTTTATTTAACTTTTGAATTTTTTACTTATAAAATATTCATTTTAAGATTAATGAAAAATATGCTTAAATATTTACACGAGCCTTTGTCTAATCAAAATCAAATCTTGTGAGTATAAATCGTACAATGGTAGTGCCAAATTAAAAATGTAAAAATTTCTTAAAACATTTTAATGATAATTTTGGTTCAGTTCTCAATGTTATTTTCTTACAATTATTCACAATTTTATCGTATTTATTCGCATAGAAAGATTGTATATATCGCGCTTAATTTGATTCGCATCATGTCTTAAGATGCGTTAAAGAAAACGAGATGGCAAACAATGAGCAGCGAACATCCGGTAGATTTTCCGGAAACAATTAAGCGATGTTATCCGTTGGGGGCTAGCTCACGAGCGCCCAAATCGTATCGGATATGATGGGTAAATGGCCAAATTACGTACGAAAGAAGAAAGACTAGAAACCAGAGATTTTCCCATAGAAGAGAAAATGGGGTTGGGAGAATGTATGGGGGCACCTCTTTCGGATTAAGGTTGGATTTTATACGATAACAATAAACGTTTTATGCTGGCTGGGATAAGGAGGGGGTTGAGTTAATCAGGTTACGCCCATCCGAATCACTCGGTTTTCGGTTCGGTTGAACCAAAATAAAGGCATTCGTTGTGCACGGGTCAAGGTTGTTTATTCACATAGTCATTTCAGATAGCTATTTTTCTTGGCAGTTTGGTTTGAACATATCATTTTTATACAAACACATATGCACATGTATATTAGGGACCTATAAAGATATATGTATGTATATTATTCAACACTGCAAGTCAACAGGGTACATCAGTGCACGGAAAAGACTTCCATTCAAAATATATACATAGCAACGTTCATACTTGTTTTGGACGATTGCAAGGTAAAATCGGCCTAAATATACATAAAAAAGCACAACGATACGGCGTTATATTGCTTGCGTCATATCGTTGTGTAAATATTGTCATAATATGAGGTTTCTGAAAATGTTCATATGTACATGGCAGCACTTTCGTTAGTACGGGTGCACTAGCCAAAATGACGTCACGTCCACAGTCAACATTTCCACAGTAGTCAAAAAAACCGGTTCTGCTTGACACGTTTCGTAAAATATACTGCTGTATAATATTTATTTATTAAAGTTTAAGTTTGGGTCATAATGGCATTACAGGAATCCCTAATGCACCACAATGGTCAAAAAGGATACGGAGAGATGAGAAAAATAAAAATATGTATGTACATATGTACATACACACAAACGAAAATATATTTATACATGATCATAAAAAACTAAAGCATTATAATAGTAGCAGATGAGTAAAAATATCAAAAATAAAATAAAACATAAATAATATGAATAGATCATGTCGGTTAGTACGGTTACAGTACACCACGTACGTATTACGGAACATGTCAATTTTTCGTACTGCTATTTACGTGTAGCTGCCGGTGTGTGCCCTTTATCTATAAATTTTGTCTAATTAATGAATTATTATCTTATTATTCCTCTATCTTATTTGTCAATGTTTTGATATAAATATGTATGTTCGTATAATGTTAATTTTCAAATAATTAGTTAATTTGTAGAAATCGTGAGTCGAATGTAAATTTTGTAATTGTGAAGAACAAGGAAGGGTAGTTTCTCTCGGTTTTGGGATGAGTGATGTTATGTGAACATTAATTTGTGTGCTAACACAAAAGCCCTAATTAATTCATTGTAGGTATATTTGTTCGTTTCGTTTATTATGTACATATATGTACAATCTATTATTAATGTGTGGTTAGATTAAGTAACGTTTGAACTAAAGGATGTGTTACATCATGCAAAGTAATATTTATCTGAATTTTATACAACCGAAGTAGCATGAATAATGATTTTAAATGTTAAACAAACGCGAAATTTGAACAAGTTTTAAAATTCCGACAACGAGCTTACGATATCTTTCGGAATTATTTTGTATTTAATATATTATATATAGCTTAAAGTATTTTTTGTATTGTTTGTACGTATTGTACGTGTCCGAATCTTAATTATGATTAAGTGAATAAATTCATAACGGAACCGTTTTAAATTAATTCATATTAAAATACGCAGAAAGCCACGCACTTAAACAACCCAAGGTGGTTTCCTTTGACAAATTTAGCGATTACAATTGTCTCCCATCCTCATCCCCTTTTACATCTCAAGTTTATGCTAGGTATACCCTGTTTGATTACGCCCAGAAGTAATTTCATATTTCATTTCTGGTGTTTGTAGGGCAGATTAGGCCGCGTCTTGTAAGCACGCATCACCTCCCCTTTATCCACCCCGTCCTCCCAATCTCACCCTCTAGTTCCTACACGCGATAATAAAACACATTTTCATCCAGAAATGATAAATTACGCTGCTTTCCTCTGCCGACAACAGAGACAAATATGTAAATGCCTCTTTTTTTAACTTCTCCCTTTCCTCTCCCACTCCTTCTGTTGCCAACAAATAATTTATACACACCGTTGCGCTATTGTACCAATGGAAAGGAATAATACACATGTATTCTGCTTACATATTTATATACATATACATATATATGTATATATATATATATATATATATATATATATATATATATATATATATATATATATATATATATACGTATATATATATATATATAAGCAAAAAATGTTTTGCGCATAAATCAATATATACGCACGTTTACTTTTATTATCCTTGTGTCAAATTCAAATATATCCATATGTAAATAATAAAAAATTGATTTATCGCAAACTATACATGCAAATCCTCACTTCCGTTACTAAAATTTTAGATGCTGTCTGTTTTATTATAGATTTTTTTTTATCGTACATTGTACGTGTGTAAAACGAACTATTTAATACTAATCATAAGATATTATCTTTATGTTATGTCTTAATATGATGTAACGCCATGTGAAACGAAAATTGATAATATTTATTTTCAATTTTAACCAGGGCTGTGGAGTTTGAGGCGTAGTCGTAACATTTTAATTGGAGTCAGGTTTGTAAAAAATCTACTGACTTTTTAAATAATAGTATAACGGTATGTGTAGCTACATATGTATGTATAGTTTCCAATTTTAATGAAGTAAATCCATTATTCAATTGAAATTTAATAATTATGAATTTAGCAACATTATAAATAAAATCGTTGAATTGCACGTTATTTTCATATTTTGGGGCTAAAATCGATTGTTTCCTCCGTCTCATTCTTTTTTATTAAATTGATTATTTCGTGCACGAAACTCATACACGTACACTATGAGTATACTTAGTTTTTATTTATACCTATTTCATTACCCATTACTTTAATAAATTAAGTTACATATCAATTTTAAGGGATATTTTTTATTCTTTATTATTTATATTTAGAAAATTATTATTATTTTTATTACTAACAATTTGATAAGAAAAGTCGATTTAATTTAAATCTTTCAAGTCGGAATCGGAGTCGGTTAATTTTTAAGCGACTCCAATTTTTAAGCCCTGATTTTAACAGTATATTAAATATAATATTATACAGTAACTTGTAATATTCAGGGCCAATTGATGCATATTTTAAATATGTATATGTATAGTCTAATTTTGGAAAATTGAAAACGGTGGTAACATTCTCAATAGCGTAACGTTGCCAGATTTAATTATTTCTGAATTAATATAGCACTTCATTATCATATTCATTCATTGTATTCATACATATATTAGATATCGATATGCAAAAGTTATTATGGAACTATTATAATATGTGTAGAATTGAGCGTATTATCGTAGATTTTAAGGGTCATTTTGAAAATATAATAAAATCTCTTCTTTCCTTTGATCAGGTCAAAACATCGTCTTTTCTTTAATATTCGACTTCGCAAGTAACCTCATGAATAATATGTACGTATGTATGTAAAAATATGCCCAGTGATTCAAGAAGTATTTGATTTTGATGGAAACTTGAAACATGGAAATAAGGATTTTTATAAATACACCATCGCAAATTATCCCTTCAGCATTCCCAACGAAGCACGGCACTTCAGAAGAGTCAACTCGATGGGAATTATAAATGTGGAAGTTGCCTGTCCTACAATTTAATTAGATGTTTGCCTTAAGTAGGCCTGTAATTTAAGGGTCTTCCCTCAGAGACGGGTATGCGAAAATTTAAGGAGTGCGAAGGGGAAACGAGCCACTTGGTCTCCAATTTGCATTTTTTAATATAAAAAAATATTTGTAATTTGATTAATATTGCTCTTTCAAGTAATACGATTTTGTACGATGCGATTCCTCTTTATTTACTCTCTTTCTACGTTGAAATTGTTCATATTAAACATCGTCTTTTTTGCCGAATTTCGTCTCGTTTAATTTCACTAACAATGTAGACACAGAAAAATCCCATAATTGGGCTCTCGTATTAAATTTTTTCATATAATCATTCGTTAGAGCTTTGAATACATTTTACAGATATCGGTATTATGTATGTATGTATGTATGTACATATATGTATGTATTATATATCCGTAGACTGAAAGTGAACGTTTATAAAATGAAACGAGTCGAGTGGCTGTCAATAAATGTAAAAAGAAAAGATAAAACACATACAATATAAATATAGGCTTTTTTAAACCTTCCACGGAATTATTAACGATTGAATAAATATTTCTCTGAAAAATATTGGTGCGTAGTTAGAGATAGGAATTATTCGGGCAGAAAATATTCGAGTGACTCGAGGGACAGATAAACTCTGAACTACTGCTTACATATATGTAAAAGTACAAATATTCTATCTTTTTTTCTTATTTTCTATTTAAAAGGGGCGAAAATCGGTCAAAGTGAAAAAAACAATCAAAGAGAACATGTCAGCTTTTATTTGAAACAAACACTTGATGACATTGTATGTATGTATGTATCTACGCTTTTATTAACTTATTACGAATGATAATAAAAATAATTGAAATTATTCCAAAAAATTGTCAGTCAACTTTTATTATAAATATATATATGTACATTTACATATTTGAATTATAATTATAAAGTAAATCTAAATATGTATATGAAAATATTCAATTTTAAATCAAATAAAATAATAATCACAATATTCTATCCTTTATCTTCTAAATGCTCGAACCCTAATTTGAAAAGTTCACACGGTCATACGTGGGAATAAAAAATTCGATAAGTTGAAATATTTGTGATGAGGCAAACATTGACATCATCGAATCGGCTATATAAACCCTACCGCAGTACAGCACTCAGTTCTTTATATGAATTCATATAGTCAGAACATCAGATCAAATCAGTACAGCAGTGTTCGCCAAGTGAGCTGTATTCGGGCGTAGTTTATATGTTGGGTGTGAACCTTTTTTCGATTAATGAAGGGCTTGTATTTTTCGGGTCAGAATTTTAATCCATTTTTGGTCAAAATTTATTATATTACATTGGTAAGAATTTATGTTAAATGGTCAGAATACAACGGCCAGAATACTAGAACTAGAATAAATATTAAATGGTCAGAATTTATACTAATTGGTCAGAATTTATATTGAACGGTCAGAATTTAAACTGGATTGGGCATAATTTATATTAAATGGTCAGAATTATTTTTGTCAGTTGGCAATAGTACAACAAGCAAACGTCAAACGAGTATCACTATCTAAAAAAAAACATCCCACGTACATCATCCCACATCCCGCGCCCTGAGGGCACGAACACACACTCATTCTCATGCGCACGCATCTCGACTTTGACAGTTTTCAACAAAACATCTATTTTTTTTACATACCTCCTTTACGTTTCACATGGCTTTCGTGTCATTGGTCATTTTTATCTCTTATCCGATCGTTTTCATACTTTGCCATATTGCTCATTTTGGTCATCAATATACGTAAATGTATCGTCTGCCATTACGTTGGAGATAAAATATCATATACAATGCGTAACAAATATCCAGAATCTCGGATACGGTGACGTTTATGACGGTACGTAAGGCTACCATAATCAATCTTCAACCTTTTCGCCTTGATATGCTATTTCAGATTTTAATTGTTTAAACGCCTATAATTCACTCTATATTTTATAAAATTTGCTCTATAGATTCTCGTTATCTCTAATATTTAAATATTTATAGTTTTAACTCTCATATGTATATATAAATTTCAAATTTGGTGTCTAGCTTCATGTAATGTAATACACGATATATATTGATTTTGGCCAAATATGTCAAATCTGACATTTCACTGTATATCTCCTCAGTCGGTTTTATCTGCGAGATAAGTATTCAATAAGAAGTTATGTGGTATCTAATTGTTAATATGATTTACAATAAGCTTACATACATTTAGTTTTTTACAATAAACTTACATACATACATCACTTACAATTATATTTAGTTATCAGCTGATAACTAAAAATGATTGAAAAATTAATTTCTGTAAATACATAAACTCATTTATGGACAATCATACATTGATAAACTATTCTTAAAGCAAATCATTAAAGCAATCTTAGTATTAATAAACTATTCTAAACTGTAAGGTTCCCGGCATAAATGAGTATACATATTGCCTTTAGTTATCAGCTGATTTAATTTATCTGATGATTGAAAAGTTCATTTCTGTAAATACATAAACTCATTTATAGACAATCACTCATTGATAATCTATTCTTAAAGCAAATCATTAAAGCAGTCTTAGTATTAATAACCTATTCTTAACTGCATAAATAAGTATACATATGTATCTCCGGCTGCAACTCATAACCTCAAATTTAATTGTTTAATCCTCCAAAACAAACTTTCTAACCAATACAAGTTTTTAACCAATACAATACAAGTTACTTTCTAACCAATACAAGTTACAAAACAAACTTTCTAACCATTACATACATATGTACACAGATCAAACAGTGATAGTTTTATTTTTAGTTATCAGCTGATTTAATTTATCTGATGATTGAAAAGTTCATTTCTGTAAATACATAAACTCATTTATGGAATTTTAAGATTCAAACATCTTTGCAACTGGATTTGATGACTATGATTTATAGAAATACTACATATTGAGATTTTAAAGTGCCTTTAAAGTCATTTAGATGCGATATTACTCAACAATGAAAATAATTATAAATAATAATTAAATTAATTTGTAAATAATTATAATTAATTTGTAAATGATAATTAAATTACTATGTATAAAATAGTTAAAATAATTTGTAAAATATTGTATTCATAAATAAATGTCTGTAGCATTTAAATCAGTGCTTCTCTAACATTTTCAGTTATATACCAGCATATATTTTTTAGTAATTCTCACGGGCTGCCTGCGGTATTGTAGTAATTTTTGTAACACTAAAAGGTAGAAAATAATAAAATCTTTAGTAAAAAAAGGTTTTTTAAAAACATACCTCTTTTTGGTTTTGTATATAATTTTAAGATATATAAAAAAACTCAAATAAAAAAAAATAAATGTTCATAAAAAAACTCATGTAACAAAATAATTTTTTTTTTTTGATTTTTAAATGCTTTTTATTATTACGAAATTATGTTCACAATACATCTTATATCTATTTTAATAGCTACTGATCTACTGATCATTTTCTATTTTACGATTTTAATTTAATTTGGTTAGTAATCACAGTATTATATTATTCTAATGTTAATCTAAAGCATAATAGGAAAAAGAGCTCAAAAACCTATTTACAATCCTTATAAATGTTCATAATACATAATATTAATTAAAGACTCTCTAAAGTCGATGACCTAAAGCAGATTGTGTTTAGGTAATCTGTGTTTATACCTGAAGGGTATAGACATTTTGTTGTAATCACCGAGACTCTTCACAAGTGTCTTAGTATGGTTATTAGTGATTCTGTCTTAGAATCTACTGGTTAGTTTGTTAGTAATGTCTGTAACAAACGGAATATTATATATGGCATGCAGTTTTTTCAGGTTAGTATATATGGGTGTATTATAAATTATTTTTAGGGATTTATTTTGTATTACTTGGAGCTTGGAAAGGTTAGTATTCGAGGCGTTATTCCATACAGGTGAAGCATAGGTTAATAATGGTAATATGAGCGCGCGATATAATTTTATTTTATTTAGCGTTGATAAAGAACTATGGCGATTAAATATTGGATATATTGAGGATAAACCCCGCATCGCCTTGCATTTCGCTGCCTCAATGTGAGGTGCCCATCTAATTCTTTTATCAAACGTTACTCCTAAATATTTTATTACTGACTGCCATTTCAGACTTTCTCCAGAGGGGATTTTCAGATCTGAACTTGGCTTATGTTTTCTAACACTAAAGAATATGGCGTCTGTTTTGGTTTGATTAATTTGGATTTTCCACTTAGTGAAGTGTTCAGTCATTGTTTTAATTGCAAATTCAAGATTTTTAAGAATAGTGTCTGGTTTTTTGCTACTTGTGAAGCAAGCTGTATCATCTGCATATAGGGCTATGTGACAGTTTTTTGGAATAGGTATGTCATTTATATATATGGAGAACAAGAGTGGGCCAAGCAAGCTCCCCTGCGGAACGCCAGCTGCGATTATTTTTGGAGACGATAATTCATTATTTACGCTTACCACTAGCTTTCTACGAGTTAAGTACGATTTGATGATGAGAATTAGGTAGTTTGGTATTTTGTTAATAAGGAGCTTATGAATGAGTCCATCGTGCCAAACCGTGTCGAAGGCCTTTTCTATGTCGAGACATACCATTCCGGTACTTCTCTTCATATTAAAGTTCTTCGTCACGTGTTCAGTTAGTCTTGTTAGTTGTTGGGTCGTGGAATGTCCAGTGCGAAATCCAAATTGTTCATTTATTAATTTCTTATTTACGACTTTAAGTAAAAGTGTGTAGATTATTTTTTCCAGAATTTTTGAAAGCGTGCAAAGTAAGCTAATGGGTCGATAATTGGCCGGGTATTTTGAGCTTTTATCGGGCTTAAGTATGGGAATTACGTTGGCTGTTTTCCAGTATTCTGGGAAATACCCGGTGAGTAAACATGCGTTGAATATTTTAGATAGTGAGACTAAAGCTTTAAATGGAAGTTGTTTGATTGTGATGTTATCTATTGAATCTCGCCCAGGTGCCTTTTTATTTTTTAAATTACGTATTATATTTTGGATTTCACACGGATGCACCAATTTTATATTTTTAGTACTGTTAGTGGCAGTTTTTGTGATGATTTTAATGGACCGGTTGACTTTATTATGCGTTGGTATGTGATTGTAATGTTGTGTGAGTGTGTGATGTTTTTGGAAGGATTTTGATAATAGTTCTGCTTTGTCGCAATCACGCGTCACTGAGATTCCTGCATCATCTAATGGAGGAATCGAGTTTTTTGTCCTGCGAATCGCTTTAGCTAATTTCCATAGAGAGCCATCAACTGAGCCCAATTTTTCTAATTTTTTAGACCAAGCTTCATTTTTGATTTCTTTGATTCTAATTTTAATTTGATATGTGAGCTTATTAATTAATGTTTTCAATGCTGGATTTTTTGATGTTTGCCAAATTTTACGGAGTTTATTTTTACTTTTAATTAGATTTGCAACAAAGTCAGTTATCTCTAATTTGTGTTCAATGTATTGTGTCTTAGGTATGTGAAGGTGTTTGGATCGAGTTATTGATTCCGTTAGGTGTATTATGGAGCTGTCGATTTCGGTTTTGTTTGTGAGTGTGGTAGAAGTTAGAATGGTTTGGTCATTTATGTACGACTTGAACTCTCGCCAGTTATCTCTCCCGTAATCCCAACTATGCTTGATGATTTCCTCGGGTTTCCCGTCGATTGAGAAGATTATCGGGAGATGATCAGACGACAGGGTTTGAAGGGCATTTGGTGTCGATATTTTTGGGCAGTTCTTGACGAGGACAAGATCTAGTGTGGATGGTTGTGAGTTATTTGTGGGATAGTGTGTGTATGTATCCGGATGAAGTAAGATTGTATCTGTTAGTTGAATGTATTTAAAAAGAGTTGTGCCTTGTTGGTCAGTGTTTACGCAACTCCATAACGGATGTTTGGCATTAAAGTCACCAGCTACCACTACCGAACTACCAATGTTAAATATTTTGTTAAGATCGGATGCCAATAATCGTTTTTGGGGAGGATTGTAAGCGGATGCTACTATGTGACGGGTGTTGTTAATTGTTAGTTCGATGGCGGTTAGTTCTAAATTTTTTAGTGGTGGAGTTATTACGCGACAATGTTTAATTGACGATTTTATAAAAATGGCAACTCCCCCTCCATGCTGTTCTCGGTCTTCGCGATAGCAGTTAAAGTTAGGTAGGTCAATACGGATATGAGGTTTTAAGAAGGTCACAAGGTTTTAAGAAAACTATGTCAACACAGTACTCACCGATCGCCGACTCTAGTTCGTCAATCTTATTCTTAAGTCCACGAGCATTCCAAGCTAGAATGTTCAGGCGCCTCCCGCTAATCAAAGACATCGAGATATTCGACAAGCATGAGTCACGAATCTCCTGGAGGATCTTCAACATCTTCGTCATAGATGCCATGGAAGTTAGGTCTGTTGTTGGTTGAATGTTGGGATTGGTTGGTTGGTGGGGTTTTTTAGGGATATTTGGGATATTTGGTGAAGGAGTTTTAATGGTCGGTAGCTTTGGGAAGTTATGATCGTTAACGACCGGGATATTTTGTGGCTGCGCCACTGGGAGTTTCCAAGGGTTGCCTTTGACAATTGATGCTCGATTCTTCCTCGATTCCAGCATTTTCAGATAGCTCTGTCTTTTTGGACAGTCTTTGAAGTTAGCAGGGTGAGATCCTGAACAGCCTGAGCAGACAGCAGGGGTAACTATTCCTTGATTGCATTGTGCGGTGAGGTGAGTGCCGGCACATTTGACGCACTTGGCCTGCCGATTGCAGTTTTTCGCAGCGTGTCCATATTCTTGGCATCTGAAACATTGAGTAATATTTTGTGATTTACTTGTATATTTAACGACACTGACCTTTGTGTAACAGATGTACCGGATTTCTTTAATCTTCTTTGCCGATACCGATGGCTCGAAGAACACCAAGTATAGCTCGGTGGCGTTGCTCCTAGGCTCCTTCGTCTTCATCTGTATGACTTTGGTTACAGGGAATCCCTGTCTGATGATGTCATCTTTAATATCAGCGTTCGGCAATTTCGGCAAGCCACGTACGACACTTTTTATTTCCTTTTCCTCCTTCCTGGAAAAGGTATGGAATTGTCGGTCTGGTGTCAAACCATCCCGAAGTTTTTTAAAGTCTTCAAGACTTTTACATTGTATCTTGACATTATTTTGACCAATGTAAGTCATTGTGAAGTCTTTTATAAACTTCTTGATCGACTCGATCATGCTGCCGTGAGTGCCAGTAGCTGTCATGATGATGGGCGGGATTCTTCCACCGCTTCTGGGGACATCGGAAACTTCCAAGAGCCCTTCAAATTTGTTTTTCTCCTGAATTTTAAATTCAGGAGCAACATCTTTCACGTTCTTTGCCGTATGTTTTGGAAACTGCCACTCGGTCTCCATCTGAGCGGTCTGAGAGCAGCCTGGTTGAGGAGCTTCGGTTGTAGTTATCAGTGTCTTCTTAATTCGCTTTTTCAGGTTGGATCCTCGCATGGTGCCAACATGTGTTCTTTTGGTGTTCGTTTTGTGGGGGGTGTTTGTTGTGTATGTTAAAAGGTGTGGGTTTTTTGACGGTATGGCGTATCGCTGTATTATGAGCGCTCGCACAGAGAGTACGTCTTCGGCACGTCCGTTCTCACGGAGCGTCGAGAGACGATATGACACACACAAAATAAATGAAACCCCAATCATTGAAATCATTTTGATTGAAATTTTAATTCCACACATTTGTACATTTGTTGTTGAAATATTGTTTAAATTGCCTTTTTATTTTAATAAATTAATTGTATTTAATTTATTATATATTTATTTAATTATTTATTATATTTTAGTACATTATTTGTTTATGTACATTTATTTTACTTGACTGTTTTTTAATATAGTTTTTTTACTAAAGTTTTTTATATACATTTATTTTTTATATTTTAGTACATTATTTTTTATATACATTTATTTTGTTACATGAGTTTTTTTACTAAAGTTTTAAACATTTATTTTTTTTTACTTGAGTTTTTTCAAAACATCAACCCTCTTCAACAAAACATCGATCAGACCTTAGCTACTACCCACCACCCACGATTATTCTCGCTCTTTGACTGAACATACTAATATACAAGACTTTAGGCATTCTCATTCAAATTTTCTGCTGAAAACTCGTTATTTTTAAATATTCTGTCCATTTATCATTTTTCGACATTCTGACTATTTATTAATTTTCACATTCTGACCATTTATTATTTTTGTTCTGACCGTTTACTAATTTTATTCTGACCATATACCATCTTTATTCTAATCATTGATTATTTATTCTGACCCTGAATGATATAATTATGATCGTGGTGTTATTAAAATTCTGACCGAAAAATTATTTAAATTTTGACCGTTTAATTTGTTGCCCTAATGAAGGACGAATGCCAGTCAAGAAACTGGTAATGTTCTCGCATAGTTTTAAAAGTAATAACTGCAATGAATACATATGGAATTTTATTACCTGCTATGCCCATTAATTAAGGCTATTTTTGTATGCAAATTACTGTTAACTGATTACGTTTTTTTCTCTAAGCAAGACGTTATTTATCTGCCAGCAGGGATATTCATTTTATTTAAAAATAATATTCTTAAGGGAACCGAATAGCTAAAAACATGAAAGAATGTTTATTACGGACGGATGGACCGATATCGTTAAATATAAATGCAAGCCTATGTAAAAAAAATGGGTTTAAACCTCTATAGACAACGAGACAAAAGGAAACGACAGATCTTATCTAAAATAATTAACACGAAAATATTTATATTGCTATTGATTTATTTTCTTACAATACATAGTACTTGTTTATTTATTTTATTATGCTTTATTTTACTAAAATACATATTATATTTTATACTGAAAATTCCTGTCAACTGCGTCTGTAGAGAAAAAAAGACCAATAATATAAGACTAGAAAAATAAACTACGCTCAAAATGCAGTTCGCTTTGCAAACACTGCAGTACAGTATATCCATTACTAAGGATAGGCGCTCGGGTGCTGTTTTCCAGGAAAGAGGGTTTGCCTATTGTCAACCTACAAAGCTAGAGAGCCAAAAAAGGGTTAACAATAGAAATTTACAATAGACAACCCCTCTTTCCTGGAAAATAGCACCCTGGCGCCAATCCTTATCTATTAGTAAAGCCCAGACCCTGAGGGGGCTGTATATTGTTCAAATGTTGTAAATGCATTGTTAAAGGTTTGCCGAACCTTTTTACAAAGGATTTACAACAATTGAACAATAAACGGCACGCTTCCGGTCCTACCTCTTTCTGTTACAATCAGTACGAGCGTTACTTTATTAATGAACAGTTCTACGCGTCTCTCAAGTTCATCGTTCCAATATTAAGTTTAAGATCAAAGTGTCTTTCGAATCGATGTGATGCGAACGATCGAAAAGCGCCAGACAGACTGAACCACAGATTAACGGCACATGTACCTTATGCGTGCGCACTGCTCGCACTTACACTAAGCGAAATCTACCCGAAGTCCCGACATACCTACCCTGTATACGTTCTGTGCTTCTAATACTTTAGTTCCGGATTTTTCCTTATTAAATTATTAAAAACTCGCCAGAAAGATCCAACTCAATTTTAGTAATTACCATTTTAATAATTGCATCTGTGCACATCGAAAGGTTACTCGTCATCTGATGTGCAATTTTTCATTCGTGAAGTCGAGAATTGCGTTTAAAGCAGCCATCCAGTTAATCTGTGGTTCAATCTGTCTGGCGCTTTTCTATCGTTTGCACCAAACCTCTTTCGAATATACTAAGGTGGGTAGCCGCTGCAGTAAGAAGTCGATTTTTTAACATATTTTCGTTTTACTAAGCCAATTATTGTATCTAAATATGTATTGTATGCAAAGTAGGTGTACTGGTAGTGATGTATTGTATTGATTTTGAGTTGTCAGCACATTTAATTAATTTTCAACGAAACCCCATGTATGTAAATTGGAAAGCTTTTGATCCACACATAGGTTGGCATCGCGTAAACTTTTTACAATGTTGTTTTCGAATTCTCGCAAGTCAGTTGTTACTTGATGTTTGCGTCCCGTCTCGTACACTGATTAATTTGCGCTCAAAGTTGTTGCTTCGTCTAATTAATGTGTTTTGCTTTAATATTTAATACGAGCAAAATTAAAATATCACACAACCGACAAACGGCGAGAAGTTGAAAAATTAGAATTCATTATTATTCGGCGTAAAAGTTCATTTTTGGTGGCACGAATTTATTGTACGAGTTTTTATTTAACATAATATATATGATGTGGGTTCGTGTTTTTATTTTTAAATTGTAAATATTTTATGTAATAGCTGTTGTAAACTTAACACCCATTTTGACACATATGTACCTACGGTGATAAAGGAAATAATAACAAAACATTATATTATATAATGAAATGAATTTAATCACGACACGTTTACAATTATTTTTTAATGTTTTTAGAACTGACATTTGCAAAACACTGACTTTCGCATGTTAAATTTGTTTGTAAAATAATTTTCATTTATAAAATTATAGCTTTAAAACAGGAATAATAAATATTTAGAGCGACACTATTAACCAAAACATAAAACCACAATATTATGCTAATTTATGCGAACCGCAATCTCGCATGGTAAAATTCATAGTTTTAACTTCTTCGGGTTCACTCAACAAACTATGGTAATGATAAAACCCGTCGAGGGCTTTTACGGTTTATGCGGAATGCTTATAATGTCAGTTGTATCCATCTGAAATTATTTGATATATTAATGTATGTACATGTCATGACCGACGTGATAAGTTCAATTATTAGAATTAATTATAACCGGTTAATATGATTAATATTATCATTATTTTTAACATTTAAAACCTGAACTAAGTTATTAATCACATTGGTCGTAAAATATGTACATACTTCAACCGAAGTAAAATTGGCCAAATTATATATGTAGGTATACACTAGTTGCTGTAATTCAATATGGCATGTATGGGATTTTTAGAATTCATATGTTCATACATATGTATGTATGAACATATGACTGTTGGTTTTTTATTATTATTTTTGTCGACGTAATTTTGGAATGCTAGGGCTTTTATTCTATTTGTGTTTTGTTGAGATATGTTGCAAATAATGTCGGAAATACCGAGAAAGTATGCGACCGTTCTGTTGAGATCCTTTTGTGTAGTCAAAATAAGATCGGTTAAAATCCGGAAAATGTTCGTCTTTTGTACATCATTTTTAATTTGCTGATATGTTGTACCAGAAATCTCCATAATATTTGGATTTCTTATATTATTTTGTAATTTATTAAAAGAAGAATTGGTTCAAGATTTAAAAATGAAGAATAAATGATTATATACATACATATGTATGTACGTATATGTAGGTACATCAGAAAAATTCGAAGATGTATTCTTAAAAATTAAATTAAAGCATCCTTAAGGACATTTGACTGAAGGCTTTGTGCATGATGTTCCAAGCACGTTGAAGCTTGAAACACATATTTCTATCGTAATGCGGAAATATAATATAAAAAAAATTACAACGAATGAGAAACACTACCGTAACTAATACTAAATTTCAGTTTGATATTCGAAATTGAAATTTTCTAGCTTTTATTGAGAAAAAACTTTTCAACTATTTTACTAAAATCGATTTTATTAGCTAAATCATTTTCTATGCACAACATCGACAGCTATTGAGCCGATTTTGAGTCGTTGAATTCCTCTGCCACGTTTTCAGAAAATTTCCTAAGGCACTAAAAGTTCTTTCCGCCGTCAAAACAGCGACTGGAATTGTACAAAATAGTCTTCATACAATACATAGTATGTATGTACATATATTTGGAAAAATTACATGTGATTTTTTCAATTAAATAATTTTAACGACATGTTTTTAAAATGAAGAAGCTTGTCTATTAAACCGTCTGATAAAACTTCGTTACAATTTTTTATACCTATAAATGCTGTTTCTTTTATGGAAATTTGGTTTTAAATTCATCTAAATTTGAATCTGCAAACATTAAAATCTAAAACAGGAACAATTACAGAAAATTCTGAAATGTTCGCCGTTTTCAACAAATTACCTTCTGTTTTCCGTGACTGTTTCTTCCAAGGCATTGAAAACTTATTTTGCCTCTTGAAAAATAGTTTTCCATGAATTGCGTAAGTGCTGCATCTCCCGAACTAAATTTTTTATTAATGCAATTTCGCTATCAAGATATATAGATTCATTTTGTATAATGACATTAATTTTATGCCAAAATAATGTCATTAACAGCCCTTTATGTGATCTGAAATATTTTTTAACAGATTTTTTTTTATTTAGAGCTGGAGTTAATTTTTCAGCCATCTCTCTGAGAAAAACATCTAATACTAGTACTCCAGGATAATGTTTAATATTGGTCTTACGGCTTGTATTCTTTCATTCCATCTAGTGTTTGACAAGCTTCGAAGTGATGTTGCTACGTATTTTTTTTTAACACTTCGCAACGTACGGGGATGTTCGTGAATAAAGAAAAAATATCCACGTCGCCAAAAAATGTAATTGGATCTTTATTGAGTTTTGCAGTATTGACTCGATTAAAGGAATGTGCTGTCACTGTTCTGATATTATTATATAATTATTGTGTGTAAATCTTGTAATAATCTAAACAATAAGATAATTTGACATACATACCTTGTTTTTAAATTAAAATTATAACTGAATAATCCCTGTGATACCCAAATTCAGGATTTATTGTATGCATGTCCGGGAAGCTTATATATATATATATATATATATATATATATATATATATATATATATATATATATATATATATATATATATATATATATATATATATATATATATATATATATATATATATATATATATATATATATATATATATATGTATATATATATATATATAAATGCCATGTATATATATGTAGTATCATTGGTTGGGAACTTCGTAAACAAAACAAAGTTTGATGACAATTCAAACAAATTTAATAAAAAAAAAATTAATATTTACTATTAGATTCGCCATGTTTACGCTGTTTATATTACAAATACTGAGCGAGGTCGGGTAAAACAACTGGTATATAACAAAAATTTATAGTTTATCAATGTTATATTTTTATCATTCATCACAGAGAGTGTATTTATTGTGTTGAAAAATTGTATATTTTAATATCATGAAAAGGGCCACGATAAACATTCCAGTATTGTTGCTTTTGTGATCCAATTGTTTTGGTTGGCAAAAAGAAAACCTGCTGAATTAATGAATCGTAAGAAAATCTATAGCTGGAAAATGTTTGTACGTTACACAAAATAATATCAAAGGAAAAAAAAGGATACACTTCATACATACTATTTTTATTAGCTCTTTGATAAAATTTGCGATTTAAATATTATACAAATATAGCAAATAAAATGGTTTTTTAAGTATGTGTGTCAAGTTTTGTCTTTTTCATTTTTTTATGAAGTATTTTAAAAATATTTGTTTCGGTGAAAATGTAAGATGATTAAACTGGTGTGTTGTTTGTTTTGATTCGATTGAACTTTTTAAATACCAATAAATTGCTGTTATAAATTGATTATGATTGTGTTAAATGTGTTGTTTGTGTATGTATATACATATATATTTTTTTTGTTATGTCTAATTTATTTAGTTATTATTTTGTTTTTTTTCTGTTATATTTTTGACCATTGTGGCGCATTAGGAATTCCTGTAATGCTACAATGGTCCAAACTTTAAATAAATAAATAATTATGTAAAATGTATAAAATTTTTTTGGTGAATATTTGTATTTCACAATATGAACTTGTAATATTCACGTTTTACTATATGTATATACATCGCGATTAATATAAAATGTATAATAAAAGTATATTTTATTTAATTTAACATATTACCCACAATGACATGACTGAGTACTCTAACGCGTCACTGCGACCAGTCACACAATCATAACACAAATAAAGGTATATAAAACATCCATGCTCGACGATAATTATAATTGATAAAATCAACCACAGGCGTTACCCGTGGTTAGTATTTATATATGAATATTTTTAAACAATTTTCGAACGTAGTTTTGTCAAAAAGAAAAAAAATCAGGTATTTTTACATATCTCCTTTACGTTTCACTTACGATTACAATTCAGGAAAAAGTTTGCCTCTTATCCGATCGTTTTAATACTTTGCCATATTGCTCATTTTGGTCATCAATACAAGTAAATGGATCCTCCGCCATAACGATAGAGATAAAAAACAAGTCCGACATTTTTTTAAAGTCGGTGACGTCTCGTAGTGATTAATTTTATACATAGATGGCGGTAGTAAAATAAAATTATTGACATTTCTATTCAAAATAATGATTTTATATGCAAATTATTGTATAGAAGAGGTATGTTTTTAAAAAACTTTTTTTCACTCACAATACAAATGAAAAATTTTCAAAGGCGAAATTTATTACATACCAGGCAAAAATCAGAGAAACTGTAAAATTTAAGAAAAGGCGGTTGATCGGGATTTCATCACCATCAATGCAATCAGTGCCGAGGAGAGGGGGAGGGGATACGGTACAAATTCCACTAATTTTAAGGGTCTGATCTGAAATTATAAGCAATGTAAGTGAAGCCCGCAAATTCCTGTCTGTCCAGCTGTAACGAATTCGTCGACAAAATTCGCCAAAAAAGTACTTACATGTACTTATTAAACGCCTAATTATTGTTTATTTTTAGCTAAATTAAAATTTTCTCCGGGTCTGAATTTACTCTTTGTGCCTATACTCATAATCATAGTTGATGCAAAAATTTGACAAAGATTCCGGCCTGAATTTGAACCTACGACCTTTCTACGGGCATATAATCGCTTGACCAGTGAGCTACGCTGTGATTCATACATAGTCATACGGGAATAAATTGGGTATGTAAGAGCATATAGTCATTTTGTGATAATTACTGTACCGAAATAAAAAAAATAGACAAGTGACCTTGCTTTATCGTCAAAGGTGTGCGATTGTCGACTCGCCACGTTGAACACACACAGGATGATACGAAAGTGAGGTACATTGGACCTTTCGCACCACAAAGGCCGGGTCATTACGGCCGCGTTCGTCCGTCCGTCTGTGGGTCGTTAACTTTACGTTTGTCACATCGAGCGAATAGGAGCAGGGACTGGGGCCCTTTACAGCGTCCATATAAACTTTTCATATTTTCCACATACATACATATGTATATATGTATGTATACATAAATAGTACGTTCGTACAATAAGGCCACGCCACACACACATGTATACCGGAAAACCGACCCCATGAAGATCCTCGCATTTACCACCCCCTTCCGGCAATTTCGCATGTTCTGATGTTCGAGATAAATCTTGAGGTTGTCAACCTCGGCGGTAATGCGACTTGATTAATTTTTAACCGTTACGTGCAGTTTTAAGTTGGGTGTAAAGTTAGTGTGCTCGCGCTCTTTACACTCTTTTACGATCCGAGTTTTCCCGTAGCATTTTCCTTTGGTGTTTCTTATCACGCCCGACCATCGGTAACTTTCAGCTGAACGCAAACGTTCAACTGACAATTTATGAAAAGTCTCCAGCTCCATCTAGACGGCTCAACAGTTTCAGACATTCTTTACGGCCAATTAGCACCTCGGAAAGCTCGCAGACGCGATGCGCTTTTCTCAGACGTCTAAATCGCCTAAACTTCCACTTGGCGAATTTAAATCACTAGTTTAAGCACTGTTTTGGCAAGTTAATAATGCGAGTACTACGATCTCAATGAGATAACTATCGTAAAAAGTTAAATTAAACTTTTAATTTGTCAAATTTTCCGTTACCTTTTTCACAAATTCCGTCTATAAAATTTAATATTACATTATCATATTTTATTATTTTATTTTTTTTATGTCCCAAAAATTATACATAAAAACACATTACCGTGTACAGCCATTTACCATCCATTCCTGGATGAAAGCCTCTCCAACACGCTTCTGTTTGGCACAACTCTCATCCATCTTACCCAACACATTTCGTCTCCCACCTTCTTTGCAGCCTTTCTTTCACTCTTTCACATCTGTCGGGTACCATTCCAGCACTTATTTTGGTATCCTTTCGTTCATTCTTTTAACTACGTGACCCACCCGTTGTCATTTGGATATCTTCACACTCTCCACTATATCCACTATCTTTTTCATATATCAATACAAAAATACACATAAAAAATTATGGATACTACATATACACGAAAAAACACATATATGTACATATAATATTACGAAATACAAAAACCTTGTAAACATTCAAGACGATAAACGATATATAATAATAATAATTATTATTTTTAGTTGTTTGTGTATATATATGTTTTGTTTTTGTTATGTCTAATTTATTATTTTGTTTCTTGTCTTTTCTGTTATATTTTTGACCATTGTGGCGCATTAGGAATTCCTGTAATGCTACAACGGTCCAAACTTTAAATAAATAAATAATAATAAATAAATAATAAATAATAATTAGAAATTAAGTAAAAAAGAACAATCGAAATATAAAAATCACAACGTGATTGGATTTACTATGATTAGGTACCCAAGATTTAAATAGCAGTAGAGGTAAATCCTAAAGAACCTAGCACAAAAGAACTGGGATTCAAAATATTGGTGATCACTAAAGGGCGGATAGGGAGCGTACTTTTTCCAGGAATCAGGGCATTTTGGGTTATATTTACAAAGCTAGAGTGCAAAAAAAAAGGTTCGGCGAACTTTGAACAAAGCACCGCGAACAATTAACAATGAACGGAACGCTTCCGATCCTCTCACTAGTGATAAACATAATTCCGTTAGTGATGCAGAAATTTTCTTTAAACTCTTTCCAAATTGAAAGTTTGACTGCAATCAGTTTGACTGGGATACCAAACGATCGAGTTATGTAGTCTCAAGCAAACTATGCACTAAATTTTATTTAAAATTTTTTTGAAATAAATTAATAAATTGTTATTTTTATATCATTACATATGGAACTGATTTGACAAACATTCGATTATACAAAATGTGTTTAATATATACTGTATACGGATTTGGAATATATTATAAATTATGAGAGTGGTACAAGCTTAGGTGAAAATTTTTGGTTTTTTTAAGTCATATTCAACATTCACTTATTCTAATAAATGGATGTCTTGTATCTTTATTCGTCTTTGGATAAACATATAAAATTAATTGGATAATATATGTAAACTGTCACAATAAATAAAAATGATTTTTTTACATACCTCCTTTGCATTTCACATGGCTTTCGTGTTAGTGGTCATTTTTATCTCTTATCCGATCGTTTTCATACTTTGCCATATTGCTCATTTTGGTCATCAGTATACTTTAATGTATCGTCTGCCATTACGTTGGAGATAAAATATCGTATACAACGCGTTTTATGGTGCGTACGCACCAAGCCAACGAACGGCCCACAGGCCAACTTTTAAAACCAGTAGCGAACAAAATATCGAAATAGAAATTATATTTAAAAATTGAAATTAAATATCAAAATTAAAACTATTATTATTATATTAAAATTAAATTCAAGTATCAAAATAAAATAATAATCATTACATTAAAATTAAAATTAAATATTGAAAGTTAAAACAGAACATGCACAATTTAAATAAATTTTCGAGATTAACCTAAAATTAGATCATCAACAATCACATACAGGTAATCCTCGACTTAAGATGTTTTGACTTACGAAGATACGCACCAAGATCGGAAAAAAATCAAAGAATTATTATTTTTACTTCCCCGTAAAGCACAGCTACTGCGAATATATCATGTATTAGTATGGGTGATCCAATGATTTTTGCTAACCCGGGGTGTTGTCGGTCACATCAAGCGGATTTTTTTATTCTTCAATTGTTTCTCTTGTCGAAATAAATCAAGTAATTAAATCATTTCAGAAGTAAAATTTATCGGATAATGTGTGATTATTAATTTTATTTCGACGAAAGAAAAAAAAACCCTTTGACAAATCACCGACAACCGACACCGCGTTTTTTTATGAATTGTTTTTTTTTTATCGATCATCGACGTCGAAATACAGTAACATATCGTGACGACTTGAAAAAATTATATCAAGATTTTTTTTCGCTCGCAAGCAGAGAAATTATAATATTTCTCTGGTTTTAAATGCGTATCGTCGTAATTCAAAACATTGTTGTAATTCAAAACATCAACGATGATCTAATTTTAGCTCAATCTTGCTCTTTAGCTTAATTTTGATATTTAATTTCAATTTTTTAATTTAATTTTTATTTCAATATTTTGTACGCTACTGGTTTTATCCTGCTGATTAAAAAATTTGGCCCAAAATCGTCGTTGGTTTAGTCCGTAAGCACCATTAAAAACGGGGACCGTCGACCTTCTTGACGTTTAACAAGCGTTCGTCCCGTGTCTTCCAACCTGTTCGCCTTGATATGGCCATATCAGATTTTAATTGTTTAAACGCCTATAATGCACTCTATATTTTATAAAATTTGCTCTATAGGTTGTCGTTATCTCTAATATTTAAATATTTATAGTTTTAACTCTCATATGTATATATAAATTTTAAATTTGGCGTCTAGCTTCATGTAATGTAATACACGATATATATTGATTTTTTGCCAAATATGTCAGATCTGACATTTCACTGTATATCTCCTCAGTGAGTTTTATCTGCGAGATAAGTATTCAATAAGAAGTTATGTTGTATCTAATTGTTAATATGATTTACAATACGCTTACATACATTTAGTTTTTTACAATAAGCTTAAATACATACATCACATACAATTATATTTAGTTATCAGCTGATAACTAAAAATGATTGAAAAATTAATTTCTGTAAATACATAAACTCATTTATGGACAATCATACATTGATAAACTATTCTTAAAGCAAATCATTAAAGCAATCTTAGTATTAATATACCATTCTAAACTGTAAGGTTCCCGGCATAAATGAGTATACATATTGCCGGCAGCAACTCATAACCTCAAATTTCATTGTTTATTCCTCCATAAAAAACTTTCTAACCAATACAAGCTACATATGTATGTACACAGATCAAACAGTGATAGTTTTATTTTTAGTTATCAGCTGATTTAATTTATTTCTATTAAAAAATATAAATTTAATAAAGACGAGAAGACCCTATAGATTTTTATTAAAATTTATATTAAAGGTCAATGGGCAAATAGTATGGAAGAAAAACCCACGGCGGACAGAAATGAAATTGTGAGGATATATAGATAAATGTCTCTAGTTTATCATGGTAAGGGTCGCTTTCTTGTGGGTTGTGGGAATATTTAAAAACGAGCGAAAAAATATTGCAACGAGCGAGACGCGACCCTATACCTGCGTGTGAGAGAGAGGGAGTGAACGTATACCTGCCGGGTACGTACATCAACATCACGCGGGACGTACATCAACTCGCCAAACCCTTACTTACTAAAGTTTTGTAAGCGTCGAAGGGTAGCTACCCGTGGAGAAGAAACCAAAACAAACCCGGAAGAAATCTGAGTATGGCTGCTTTAGTAGCTATTTAACAGAACGAAAACTTATATTTAATAGTAGTATTCGATTTTTTGAATAAATATATTTTTGGTTCAAACTTTGTTCTCCCATGGATTCTAAATAAAATAACCATATATAATGTTAAGTGAATTTTTACTCTTTCATTTCATATCATTTTCATTCATGTCCACGACCGGGTCAGATTGCGCCCAATGACCTTTGAAATAAAATTACAAAAAATTTAAATTTAAATTTAAATTTGAAATAATAATAAATTATATTATTATTTTGAAATAATAATAATATAAATGAGAAATTTGAAATTATAATAAATAATAAAATTTGGATTAATAATACATTCTATTCAATATTCTGAAAAAAACAAACCATTATATTTTCACAAAGAGATTTTTATTTATAGGAAACTGATAGAAATCAAGATGGTATTCGCTAGTTAAATCTCACGGACATGCAATTTAAAAACAAATTCAAACGCAGCAAAAGTCAAACACAACGGGTTTATTTTTTATTATTTATCTGTTACCATTTTTGAGCGAGTTCGCGTAGGCATACACGATTCGTTAATATCAGAGATCGTCGGATATATCCCGTATATTCCATTAAGATACGCATTATATTCTATATGGATTTATACGATCCAATTAGGATTATCTTTGAACATTCGCATTTTTTCCCTCGTTTTCCCCACGTCATTCGCACAAGTGTATACGTTTCGTATCTGTATGGGAGCGTACACGCGCTGGGCTTATTTATTTTTAACACGTTCACCTCCACCTCGTCCTTTTTTATTTTTCCATTTCAACCGTGCAAAAAGGGCGGATTGATAAATCGATTTGTATTGTTTCTGATTTTTTTTTCGAATGTTTTTATTTTTATTTCCTTTTTTTTGAGCCGGCAGTTACATAATTCGAACTGTGAAATAGGCAGCGAACGCTGAGTCACACGTTTCATATTATTTCAGTACCATGCGTACCACATGTGTAGGGTGCGTATGTTATCGAAAACAACCTGTCGATAAAATGTGCGTGACACTCGTTACACGCGATGTATATGCAAATTTCTGTGCTTTAAAAAAATCAATGTTCATCCGTATAAGTATTTTTTTTTTCGTAATCGAAATAAAAGGGCTAACACCCCGCCCTTAGCTCAGCACTATATATTTCGACTGGGAAGTTCTTCTTTACGACCGGCACTCGCTTTTGAGATAAGAAGTCTCGCTTGGACTGGGTGCGCCGAACCTTTTATGGCTCGTCGCGAGCGGGACATCTTCATTTATGACCCCATCATAAAATTATATCTTTTTTCGTACACGTCCCTCTCCTATACCGCCCCCTCTGGTCTATTTGGTTTTTTTGGACGCCTCCGATATGATAATCCCGAGCTGACCGTTCTCTACTGTAGCACATGACAAGATCCTAAAATTTTATATGAGTAATTGAAAAAAGGTGGAATGTTTTTCACGCTTGCGCTATTTCATTTATGTGCATTTATATATATATATATACATATATATATATATATATATATATATATATATATATATATATATATATATATATATATATATATATATATATAATATACCTATTTTGATATTTTGAAAGATTCAATATTTTATTTTGTATCATAATTTTTTATAATGCCCCCTGATTCGCACAAATTATATGTATGTACATATAACCAAGCACCAAGCATATTGACGCTCACAGAGCAAACTCTAAATATATGTACATATTTATGTAGAAACAGATTGGAGAATCATCTCAAAAATCTGGCCTGGGAGCTGTCAACCATTGAAGCTAGACATATGCTAAATATAGAGGACCCCTGGATTTGGACCTTTAACATCAGGTGAAGTGCCAATGGGCATTTCAATAGTTTTGTACCATTTTGGCATTACGAGAAGAACCGAATGCGTCACAATGGTCTACATAAGAAAACAAGTAAAAAAAAAACACAAAATAAAATACCGAAAGGTATGGGGTTCAAGTCCTGCGTTGACATCGTTTGAAGATAATTTATTAGTATTTATGCAGTGCTGCTGGTCAGAATTGAATATTTGAGACTCCAAGTCGTTCGTTTCCTGTCAGAATTAGCTAATTTATCTGATTTCATTGTTGAAAAGGTTCCTCATCGAATTGGTAAAATCATTCTATCCTACCTAATATATGTCACGACTATTTGAATATGATTTAAAATTTACAATCTATTAATTTATATACATGTTAAATAACATAGATTTCGCTCAAGAGTAATGTACCCGTAATGCTGCGTACGCTCCTAACCAACGAACGACCCCAGGCCAACTTTTTAAATCAGTAGGATATACGCTACTGGTTTAAAAAGTTGGCCTGGGGTTCGTTCGTTGGTTAGGTGCGTACGCAGCATTATGGGAACATTGTAAAATATAAATTTATTAAAAAAAATACCAGCGGTTAATTATAATTGATTAAAAGCATTTAAGGAAACTGACCAATTAAACACACGCTTATTAATAATAAGCTTGTGTTTAATTTAGTTTAATAGTTTAATAATAGTTTAATTTAGTTTAATAAAAACTTATTATAAATGTAACGTATACATATAATACGTTATTATATACATTACAGTGAAATTGTTATTGTCATTGAAATTTTTATTGTCAGTGAAATTGTTATTTTCAGTGAAATTGTTATTGTCAGTGAAATTATTATTTTCAGTGAAATTGTTATTGTCAGTAAAATTGTTATTGTCAGTGAAATTATAATTTCACAAGTGCGATTATAATTTCACTGACTCAAACAGCGAGTACTGATGTAACAATAGAATTACAAATTCACTTCTCAATATTAGTGAATTTGTAATTCAAATGCTAATGCACCATGCCACGTCGTACTACCAACCTTCACTTAACCTAACTTAACCTAACCTAAGATATTATGATGTGTTTGCTTCCGCATCCAGTCCTACACATACGGCATAAAAAAAAACAAATAAAAACAGATGCTACTCTTCTACCGAGATCACGCGATTGTCAAAAAAATATAATTTCACTAATAGGGGCCAGTGAATGTGTATTTTCCTCAGTGAAAATATAACTCTACCCAGTGAAAATGTAATTAGATAAGATTTCACTGAAACGTCAGTGTAATATACATATAATATTATAAGCATATTTAATTTTGAAATTTTGCGAGTGAAACATGACTGTATTATTTATATGTGCACATTTCCGTAATAATCAATATGACAGGTCAATATGATACTCTCGGACGTGTTTTTCCATTCGGATATACTATTTTCCGTATAATCAGAGCACAACTGGGAAATAATTGAGAGTTGGTTGGGATATGGATGGAAATCCCAACTAGGGATGCTAAATGCGTTTTCCCGCGGGATATGCGGCAAAGCTAAACGGTCGCCTCGCATTGAAACTTTAAAGCTTCTAAATTCGAAATATGAGAATCATATTAGCCCTAAGTGGATACTGAATATATGCAAGTAACATAATACGTGTATACGTACATATATGAAGGCTAAATGGTTCTGAGAACTTTGTATAGTGTGCATCAAATAACGAATGGGAAAATATTTGCATTAAATCAAAACATCAAATCTCAGTTTGACAAATGGAGTACCATACATTTTTCAATAGTGTTTTATGCAGGAAAGGGACTTGGCGATATCGAAATAAAATAACACAGTGAAATCTATTTTAGTTAAATAGCGATTATTGATTTTGATTTGATATTCGTTGACTATTGTATATGAAAACATTTAGATATAGAATATTTAAATGGCAGAAAATATTATTGTATGTTGACGCTAGTGGAATTCGTGCACTTGATATAAAATCAGCACTGTATAATGAATTTTCAAGTGACAGAAGTCACTGAAGTGACGTTTCGCTATGTGACTGTGTTACGTTAAAAGTTCTACGGACTTTCGGTCCAGCGATTGATCTACACGACATCAGATCCAACAACATAACTTTTTTAAGACCGAGCGTTCAAAAGTTCGACGAATTTGTATTTTATTCTACAAATTAATCAATGGCGCATAATTTGGATGATGAATACCTAGAATTATCGATATAGCATTAATATTTTTTTAAATTTTAAATCTACAAATAATTCTAGGAATTTATCAACACTTTTTCTGAAAAATCATTTTGAAATTTTGTTTGTGGCCATTATGTCGTTGGATCTAATGACGTGTGGATTAGTTGTCGGTTGGATATTTTGTCGTAGATTTTTTACAAAGCTTTTATTAGGGTTACTTCGCCAATCGGTATGATAATACTTCTTACATTCTTCCGATCGGTTTGAAACTTTGCCATTTTGCAAGGTTTGGCCGCCGATAGAGATTTCAATTGCTTCCGCTAATTCGATGGTAAAATATAATCGTAATAAATACGTTAAAGAATCCCAAAATGTTTGAGACAATGACAGCAAACTAGTCTGTAGCCTTATATGCTTGACTTTCCGCCCTCGCTCGTTTTATTAGATTTTAATTGTTTAAACGCCAATAATTTTATCATTTTCACACCGTATCTTATAAAATTTGCACTATAGGCTCTCATCATCTCTCATATATATTTTTACTTCACAAATAGGTTATATAATAAATTTAATTAAGAATACACTAAAAGGTGCGGCATAGCATACCTGGGTTGACTTCAGCTGTGATAGGCGTGCCTTCATGTAATTCACGATCTTATTATTTCTAAAATTCTACATTTATTCAAATATGGAAATCACTGTTATCAATCACTCTCAAACCTACATAAGTTTAACGAACCTACATATCGACATCGATGTAAGAATACAATATCACCGAAAACACTCCTGAGGGTGAGTTTTGGGTCAACGACGCTACAGTCTAGGAATGCTGGTGTTAAAAAACTTAATATCTCACTTTTAGCTATTGAACCACATGACCATGCTTTTTGTTGTGGAATAAAATTTTAAGACTCTTAGCAAATATGTATAAGATAAGAATCCGCATCGAAATGGCTAGAACAGCGTTCATCAAAATTAAGGAAAGTTTGGCAGGCATGCTTGTTTGGCAGGAAGAAGTTGTCTTGGCTTCGAAACATGCCTATGTTGACCGATATGAGCGCCGAAGACATGTTCCAAGCCACTGCAGACCGATGCGGATATCTGCAAATAATCGACGAGGTGATTGCTAACGTCCGGACGCGGACAAAGCATTAGAAAGAAGAATGTAATTTCACAATGTAATTTACATTTCAGTATGTAAATCTTGCACTTTATATATGTATACATATACAAATGTATAGATATTGCCTTATTTATTTATTAATCATGCACACTCGCCCAACAGATTGCTCTAAAGCGGCGAGTGTACTAAACAGATTACGACTCGATAAATTATATATTACATACATATATTAAATACATACAAATCGAAACAAAACCTGACATCTATGGTCAGACATTAAAAAAATATCGTAAACAATACGATCAATAACATTTTTCATGTAACAATACGATTTTTACATTCAATAATCATCCACAGAGACATCTATGGAGAGAAATCAGGCGAAATCTGAGATATAACAAGAACTCAAGGTTTGCAATAGAAAATTGTAGTGGAAAAGCCAATTTTACAGGAACTGTTTCAATTAAAATCAGAAAAATTGGCAAATTCGGATAAGAAACGATCGACCTTGACAAATCAAGGTCACCTTGCATGAAAGAATATAACACTCACCACTAGACATGTATGATATTGCAAGTGTGTCAACAGATTTTGCTAATATTATCGAATCCCTATTATATTATTGAAAGCGTGTTGTTATCTATTATATATTAGTATCAAAAATCCTTTATATATAAAAATGTTTTTTCGATATCGTGCCATGCAATTAGACTCCAAGAGACGACAACGGAATAAAGAACATCGGACACGTTGCGTGCCCGTCGATAAAAGGCCGCAGCCTAATGAAGGGTCAAATTTGTGGACTGTGGCGATTGTTTCTACACGAGTCGTGTCCCAATATACAACTGCCGCCCACTGCAGCCGCCCCCTTTCCACTCGCCGCCCTTTGTAGAAACTTTTCTCATTTCCGCCGTTTTTCACGATCGGCCTTCGGTAAGCCTGGGTCAAGTTTTCCGCTAACGCCGCGCTAATAACGTTACGCGTTACGCACACACTCGGAAGAATAAACAAAATCCTACTTGATCTTACGGTAATCCTCAGCAGACGCACGTGTATAAATCTCAAATTTATTGTTTTTATTGTAAAAGTAGAAATGAAATAAAATTACGCGGGAAAAAATATAAATTGAAAAGTTCAGCTTGGGCATTGTTCAAATGTTTACTACATATGTACATACATACACATAATGTACACAATGCACGTTCGTTTATTTTATTTTATTTCATATTATTATACATTTCATCGAGACTTGTGGCGGCGTCGAACCTGTGAATTCGAACACAAATATCCTCTTATTGGTATATCAGAGTTTGGTGAGCTAACCGATTACGCTATCGTCCAATTTTGATATCGTCCTTTTTTTAAACATTAATTGAAAAATTTCCGTTCTCGCCATATACAAATACGTAATTATAATAATTTTATTTAGTGAGGTTTTGAACCATTTTTTTTCATAATTAAAAATGAAATATATATTTTTAATTAAAATTAATGTATATTTTAACGATATTAGAAAAATAAAATGAATTTGGTAATATACCAGTTCGGGTTTCGAACCCGTGATGTCTTGCTCTAGACGCCAACACTTTTACAAGGGACGGCCACGGCTTCTCTCAGAGAATCTGTTATAAATGACACATATAATGTAACCAGGTTTTTCGACCTATATTATTATTCAAGGTTGCAAGGTGAATGACCGAAGTTTGTTTATAATTGATTTCATTTATAGCACGACCAAATATTTACGTTAACCTCTTGACGTGTTCATATAAGAGTAAGTACATATGTACACATGTGTAATTTTATTTAGCAAGGTTTTTAACTTTTTGTTATATTAAATTATTTAAAATATAATTAATTTATTATATAAATAATACATTAATTATATTTGAACGATATTTGAAAAAGAGGATAGCGCATCGAACTAACCTGTTTCTTTATATATAACATAGAACTTTATTTTATAATTCGTGTATCGAATTCTTTCCGAAACCACCCGTTGAAATCAACGAGCCAAAACTAGTCATATTATATCAATATAAAGAGAGCTTCTAACGTTATTTGCAACGGAAAGATATTACAAATGATTTTCGGCATATGCGAAAAAAATTAAAAATAGAATTGAAACGAATACCTGAAGCCCACCGGTTTTTTGTATGGAGCGCGTATTGAACATATTCTGATTATTGTTTTACAGACAAAAGCTTATCATTTTGCTGCGATTTTTCCAATCTAGCAGAACGTCAAAAGTTAATCCACTACTTTTTTCATTCGACTAAAAAAACTTTTGCCCGTTCATTCGCTTGCGAAATAAACTCGTACATTTTTTTCACAACCATATTTCACATACATATACATACATATGTATGTATATGCAAAGCGAAGATTCATAAAAACGTTTCATAAAAAAATGGATTTAGCCATAGTAAGTAGATGAAAGAAATTTTTAGCAGGCTTTAAAATTATTTTAATGGAAATTTTGTAAGGTATTTTAATATTTTATATTATATAATATAATATGTATATACAGTGGCGTAGCATGGGTAAATTTTGCACGGGGCAAGCATTTTTTGCGCTTTCCCCTCTTCCTTCCTTATTTTACATTTGTTCACTTATAAATTTGCTAAGATACAAAATCAATAATATGATATACATACGCTATGATGAAGTGATCTCGACTTGTAAAACTGTTTATATCTCAGCTCACTATGGGCTGTAAACACGTACACTGTGTTTTTAATAAAATTTCATTCAAAGGCCGTCAGCACAACGTGTTTTTTAATCCTCCAAACTTCATACAAAATTTTTTTTTAAAAGATTTAGTTTCAAACTTCCATCCAATAGATACATGTATGTATACCGAGACATTATTATCCAAAATATCGATTAATAAATAATAAAAAAAAAAACATTCTAATTTGACAACTTGACCCACTTGAATATTTTAAAATTGACAAATTTAAGTTTAGAAATGATTGATTTTAAACTTTCAAAGTTATGGACGGACAAATTCAAGATATTGAATGAAAATTTAGAAAACAACTATTTTAAAAAATAAACTTTAAAACTTGACTTTTATTTCAAAATAATAATATTCAATAAAGATTTTAAATGCCCAATCTAGGGGTCCTCAAATATCGAAATTGAGTTGTCTATTTACGTAGTCAAAATATATGAAATTTTGTTTTTTCTCACGTGGCATATGTGTATACATATGTAAATATGTACTTACTTTTCAAACTAAATCATTAATTTTAATGAATAACACAATGATCATTGAATAGATATCATTTATTACGTGAGAATATAGTAAAATACATACATACATATGTATATATTATACAAAATTGAATTCAACAGTCACCAAATTTTGAAAAATACCTATCTGATAGCACCGTTCGACAAATGACGACTTTTTTGATTCAGAGACGAGGTATGACTTTTCTTAAAGATCTATGCCAAGTGAACACGAATCTGGTAATAAAACATTGATTGATTGACTCGAGATTCGGAGATATACGTGTTTTTTAAATTGCGCGATTTTTCTATATCTTGGTGTTGTTCGGTCGATGTCTCAAAATCTGTCAATTTCCTGTTCAAGATGAATATTTGAATCTGTAGTCGGGTATATCTTTTTTATTTGTAGTACTTTTCAGCTTTCAAATCAAAAGTCAAAAGTACGTATTTTCATTAGGGATTGTTTCTCACTGTTAATACCATTTTATATTGACTATTTTCTATTGAAACTTATTATATAAATATAAATTATTGGGAGAGTATTCTGGCCACACTATTTTGTTTTCGTTTAAAAGGGTTAATTGGAAGTGTGCTGAATTTTAAATCATTAAAATTCGAGCTAAAAACTCGTACTAGTGGAGCACGGTTTCGTGTTGTGTGCGCTGTACGCACGATGACTCAATACGCTCGTGCTGAAGCAAACACAATGTTATGACTAGACACCGGACCCAGAAGGTGCCGCGTATTGTTCAAAGGTTGTAAATGCATTGTTAAAGGTTTGCCGAACCTTTTTTACAAAGGTTTTACAACAATGGAACAATGGATAGCACTGTGACTATCCGGTGTCTAGTTATGACTGTTATTAGAATATAATGCATTGTCTTAAAGAAAAGAAATCTGGTGCAATATTATTGTTGCGTAGGGGTGGGTGGAGGATCCAAGTAAAAGGCCAACAGTCGTTTCACAGCATTTATTGATGATTCAGGAGATACACGTATTGCCAGTGCTCCGTCCAGAATGGCATGATATCGCCTACGTACCGCCTTATAAGGGGTAGATCTCTCAGGACGTCTAATCTGCTTACCTACTGTATAGTCACGTATTCGGATATGTATTCCCACGGTATGAGAAGTGCAATCATTGTTTAGCTTTCATGCACTTAGCTTGTCGCTAATCCCTAAAACCACTTACACCGGTCTCACGGTATGCATTTAGTTAATCCGTTAACAGATATCCGTTACAGATAATCCTGTCCCATGTTCGGTCACACAGTCTCTGGGATTCTATTCGCTTAATCCGCGGCGTACGTAACATTATTAATTTCAATATAGAAAAACTGCACGTTCAACAAGCCGATTATTAAAAACACTCATGATCTTAAATGTTTTCGACGAATTTCAATAATGAATTCGTCGCCCGTTCGTGTTTTATTTTTGAAAGCAAATAATGACAAGAATAATAATAATAATTAAAAATATTTTTTTCCTTCGCCCTCAAATCTGGTGTGCCCGGGGAATCGTACCCCCGTCGCCCCCTTATTACATATTATTACATATACTTATTATATATAAAATATATATTTAAAATTCACATATAAAATACATATTTATTCATATATTTAAACAAAATTAAACGTTAATCTATTAGATATAATTAAATTATTGAAAATTAATACAAAGTGGCTTATAAATTAACTTCCTTTAATATCATTATCACATTCAATAATGTTACATTGATAAATAGTCAATTACTAGAAATGTCCTTCATTTTTTTTGGGCATATCACAAGTTGAATAATCCTTAAATATTATATAAAAGCTATACTTTTAATATTTATTTAAATCGAACATGTATAATCGCCTTTACAGATCGCTCCAAAGCGACGAGTGTACTAATACAAATACAATACAATTAATACAAAATTTTATACAATGCAAATTCATACAAAGATAATCCACAGTGACATCTATGAAGCATTTTATAATCAAATCGGCGAACCTCGCTGAATAACTTCATATTAGCAAGAGAGATAGAAAAGGAGATGCCAATATTACAGGAACCGTTTCAATGAAAATCAGAAAAATTGGCAAAGTCTGATAAGAAATAATCGACCTGGAGTTACAGACCAAGGTCTGGCCAGCGGGACTCTAGTGGGACTCGAAACCGTGACCACTCTGCTCGAAAGTATAATATGTATGCTAACAACTAGTCCACGCCGCTTTTTAATATATACGTATGTATTTAATATAAGTAAGATGATAATAAAATGTAAGATAAAAATGTTGCATATAATATTTAAATTTAAAATACGAGCTTGCGGGTTATTTTGTAGACTAAAAATAAATAAAAATAGTTTTAAAAAAACATTTTATATTATTGAAGGGGCTGTGCACATAAATTTTCCGGTTGAACGGTTCGCTTTCAATTACAATTTTATGGCCGAAGCCGATATTGGCAAGAGTAGCGCGACTTTATTGTTTTCTCGAACTGTGAACCAATTTGAAAGCGATGCCAATTTTTCAAATACTTGGCTAAGAAAATCCGAATCAATTGCTTGCATCAAGCATTTTCCTATCATGGAATTACGCGTCGTGATAAATCGAGCCAAAAATATTTACAATAATCCGGCGGAGTGTTAACAGACGACAAACTGTACAGAAAAATATATTATATTTTCGGTTAAAATATTATACCGCCGAGGAGACCTGGTTTTATGTTGAAAAAATAAAGGAAAAGAAACGTTGAGTGACCGCCATTAGCCATTGAAGAGATAAAGAAGTCCCCAAGGAAATCTCTTTTCACATAAACAATACATAACATTCACATATTCTGGAAAGTATTTCTTGCACAAAACAGAGTTTTTGTATCTATATTATACTTATACATACATATGTGGGTACAACATCTTCTTAAAATAATTTTAATAAAATAAATACCACTTTTACAATGTTTACAGCATTTAAATTATACAAATCGTTCACGAGCTCATTTACCTCAAAAACTACCGAACGATCTGCAAACAAATACAATAAATTATTCCACGTCCTAGATGATACTCAGTCGTCTGGATTAGTTTTCACTTCGTAATTAATTAATTTTTGATCTGTTCACTAACGATTGCTATTAGAGGAGGTTGTTTTCAAGCCGAATTTCCATCTGCTTTTTCATTATTCAGCTGTTTACGTTTATAAAACCACATGTCGATAATTTTCCTGAATATTATTTTCCCTCCATTGTTTATATTATTTTACCTCATCGCCGACTTGAAAATAGCTTCTCATTACGTCAAATATATGAGCTATCAAATGAACGTGTTTTCAAATAATTATTCCATCCAACCTAAGCCGAAGTAAAATAAAGTTAGTATCCTTTTACACACAAAAGTTATACAAATGTGATACAATATATGTATGTATGTATTTCAATTTGATATGATAACATGATAACCAGCAGCGTGAACTAGTGGTTAACATATTATGCTTTCGAGCGGAGTGGTTGCGGTTCGATTTCCACTAGTAGCTGCTGACCAGACCTTGGTTTGTGACTCCAGGTCGATCGTTTCTTATTAGAGTTCACTAATTTTCGTTGAAACGGTTTCTGTAAAATTGGCATCTACTTTCCAATCTCTCTTGAAAATCTCAACTTCTTCAGCGTCTTGAGGTTCGCCGATTTATATAATAAAAATGCTGCAAAATTTTTTCCATATATGTCACTGTAGATGATGTTTGTATGAATTCGCATCGTATAAATGCTTGTATTGAATGTATTGACTGTATTGTATCTGTATTAGTGGACTCGTCGCTTTGGAGCGATCTTTAAGGTTTAATGTATATGTTTGATTGAAATAAAAATGTAACAACTTGCTACTATCTAAATACATATAAACTACATTTATTTACATACTATGTACATCAGTCGAACCAGACCGCTTCTACAGAATGTAACGAAGACAAGCATTTAAATTCAGTGCAGGTTTTTGACTCCCTGACATTCAGAACAATGAACATGTGTTTCGAAACCCGTATTTGTGTAAATACTGCATCAAAATCTTACTTTTTTTAATGCGATTCTATGATAATAATATTATTTTAATTGAATATTACCAAAGAAATATGTCCAACAAGTTGAACTAAAGAATATTACGTAATTTCGGTTATACATTAACACATTGCATTAAGATAGCGAAATGATGGATCGAGTGAAAAACATATGTAGATGACAGTTGGTGTGAAACGTGCATAAGCGAATGCATATATGGTAGATAGGTAAAATTAGTACTTAATGGTATTTGAGGTAATTAATAAAATTCAACAATTAGTGTATATTACGGAATGAAGGTTGTTTCATCATCGTCATCTACAGCCACTCATTATTCACTGCTGGATTGTTCACAACTATAATCCATCTCACCTCACACATTTTCCTAATTTTGTCTACCCATCTTTCTTACAGCCTTCATTTCATCCTATTAAATTCTCTTGGGTATAATTCCAGCACTTATTTTGTCCATTCTTCTAGATACGTAGCCCGCCCATTTCCATTTCATTCTCTTTACTTTCTCCACTAAGTACATATTTCTACAACTCTTGTCATACTTCTCACCCAAGTATTCTGTTTCCTATCTATCCTCGTTATAGGGCGTTCGATACGTCTTTAAGTGCATTGGAATTTGCATTTATTGTTGGAAAGTGCATTGTGAATTTGTGAAGCATCTTGGAGTTCAATTTCAATACTTGCAAAATGAAAGGATATTGGAAAGGCTTTCACCCACCAGTGACTATGTACTAAGAAAATTATTCTATTTAGAATATTAAGGGTTGTAAATAAATTAGTTTTATTTTTATTTTTGCTAGTACTAACAATCCCAAACGATAGAAATACAATTATGTTTATACCTTAAAATATCGTAGAAAAAACTAAAGAAAAATTGATATACAGTACATTTTTGCGAGCATGCATACATTTTATAGAGCATGTAGGTGGAAAGCATATTTATATAATCAACAAATTTTAGATTATAGAAATTAAATTTGCAAGAAACGGGAATATGTAGTTGCCAAATTGGTGGAACCTTTTTAACAATGAAAGTAGAAAAATTGGTATACTCTGATAGGAATCGATCGACCCGGAGTCACTTGCATACAGGGCCGTAGAGAAAATCCGGGCCCCGGTGCAAATTTAAAAATCCGGCCTACTCCCCTCTTGACCCATTTTAGTAAAAATATTTTTTTCAAAATTTCGTTGCTAATTAATAAAAATATATTTCATATTAATTAATATACATAAATACAAAGAAACAAATGAAATGAATTAAATTGTTGTATTTATATATAAACTATAACACATAAAAAGAAAAATGAAATATGTAATTGAAACAGCAAATTTGAAATATTCTAAGTCCAGTCTACCGTTCACAATTATACAGCAAAATTTTAACATGTTTGAATAACGTATTTTCCTAAAGTTGAAAGACAAACAGATACTTTAAACGACCAAAATTCATTTATCAGAATATTTATGTTGAATTATTCTAGGAATAGCACGTGCATCACATTTGCAAATAGGTAAATGTGAAAGATTTTATCTTTATTATCGATGTAAAAATGCACTAGTATCGTACTTTCAACTGTCCGCTTGTTACGTGTATTTTTTTTCTGTATATATATTTTTTCTTATCTCTTTGTATATTTTCGACCATTGTGGTGCATTTGAGACTCCTGTAATGCCACAATGGCTCAAACTTAAACTTAAATAAATAAATATCCAAAGTCTGGCCAGCAACAACGAGCCAGCGAATGAACCCATGACCCCTCAATTAAAAGCATTATACGGTAGCCACTGGGCTACGTTGCTGGTTAAATAATAATAATACATATACATATGATAAATAATAACGTGTTTCAAGACATACTGTTATAGTTGCATATTGCGGTGTCTACAACGAGTAAAAGGAACGTCACAGACAGATTTACTCAGGCACGTCGCTGTCCAAAACGTGGAAAAAGGAAACGACAGCAAACGAGTACCACTTTATAATATACAGCCACCAAACGCGTATTGTTTCCTTTGCCCATCTGCTATGAGTAATTCCGCAGTTACATCCTCGTCTTTCTCGTATGAAAACTTGCCACAAGTGTACAGTGCAAATGTGTCTCTGTGAGCCACACTATCAATCTTTCTATTTTTATTACACCGAACTTTTATTAAGAAAAAAGAATGTAGATCCCTGTGTATTTATGTATTTTTTCTCAAAACGATGATTGAACTTTCTCATTCCGAATTCTATATATAGGTATAATACATCCCTACACCCCAAGTTTAGATATGAAAATACCCTCTGGAGAAAGTCGGAAATGGCAGTCAGTAACAAAATATTTAGGAGTAACGTTCAATCAAAGAATTTTTTTGATTTTTAAATGCTTTTTATTATTACGAAATTATGTTCACAATACATCTTATATCTATTTTAATAGCTACTGATCTACTGATCATTTTCTATTTTACAATTTTAATTAAATTTGGTTAGTAAAAGAGCTCAAAAACCTATTTACAATCCTTATAAATGTTCATAATACATCTAATACATAATATTAATTAAAGACTATCTAAAGTCGATGACCTAAAGCAGATTGTGTTTAGGTAATCTGTGTTTATACCTGAAGGGTATAGACATTTTGTTGTAATCACCGAGACTCTTCACAAGTGTGTTAGTATGGTTATTAGTGATTCTTTCATAGAATCTACTGGTTAGTTTGTTAGTAATGTCTGTAACAAACGGAATATTATATATAGCATGCAGTTTTTTCAGGTTAGTATATATGGGTGTATTATAAATTATTTTAAGGGATTTATTTTGTATTACTTGGAGCTTGGAAAGGTTGGTATTCGAGGCGTTATTCCATACAGGTGAAGCATAGGTTAATAATGGTAATATGAGCGCGCGATATAATTTTATTTTATTTAGCGTTGATAAAGAACTATGGCGATTAAATATTGGATATATTGAGGATATACCTCGCATCGCCTTGCATTTCGCTGCCTCAATGTGAGGTGCCCATCTCATTCTTTTATCAAACGTTACTCCTAAATATTTTATTACTGACTGCCATTTCAGACTTTCTCCAGAGGGGATTTTCAGATCTGAACTTGGCTTATGTTTTCTAACACTAAAGAATATGGCGTCTGTTTTGGTTTGATTAATTTGAATTTTCCACTTAGTGAAGTGTTCAGTCATTGTTTTAATTGCAAATTCAAGATTTTTAAGAATAGTGTCTGGTTTTTTGCTACTTGTGAAGCAAGCTGTATCATCTGCATATAGGGCTATGTGACAGTTTTTTGGAATAGGTATGTCATTTATATATATGGAGAACAAGAGTGGGCCAAGCAAGCTCCCCTGCGGAACGCCAGCTGCGATTATTTTTGGAGACGATAATTCATTATTTACGCTAACCACTAGCTTTCTACGAGTTAAGTACGATTTGATGATGAGAATTAGGTAGTTTGGTATTTTGTTAATAAGGAGCTTATGAATGAGTCCATCGTGCCAAACCGTGTCGAAGGCCTTTTCTATGTCGAGACATACCATTCCGGTACTTCTCTTCATATTAAAGTTCTTCGTCACGTGTTCAGTTAGTCTTGTTAGTTGTTGGGTCGTGGAATGTCCAGTGCGAAATCCAAATTGTTCATTTATTAATTTCTTATTTACGACTTTAAGTAAAAGTGTGTAGATTATTTTTTCCAGAATTTTTGAAAGCGTGCAAAGTAAGCTAATGGGTCGATAATTGGCCGGGTTTTTTGAGCTTTTATCGGGCTTAAGTATGGGAATTACGTTGGCTGTTTTCCAGTATTCTGGGAAATACCCGGTGAGTAAACATGCGTTGAATATTTTAGATAGTGAGACTAAAGCTTTAAATGGAAGTTGTTTGATTGTGATGTTATCTATTGAATCTCGCCCAGGTGACTTTTTATTTTTTAAATTACGTATTATATTTTGGATTTCACACGGATGCACCAATTTTATATTTTTAGTACTGTTAGTGGGAGTTTTTGTGATGATTTTAATGGACCGGTTGACTTTATTATGCGTTGGTATGTGATTGTAATGTTGTGTGAGTGTGTGATGTTTTTGGAAGGATTTTGATAATAGTTCTGCTTTGTCGCAATCACGCGTCACTGAGATTCCTGCATCATCTAATGGAGGAATCGAGTTTTTTGTCCTGCGAATCGCTTTAGCTAATTTCCATAGAGAGCCATCAACTGAGCTCAATTTTTCTAATTTTTTAGACCAAGCTTCATTTTTGATTTCTTTGATTCTAATTTTAATTTGATATGTGAGCTTATTAATTAATGTTTTCAATGCTGGATTTTTTGATGTTTGCCAAATTTTACGGAGTTTATTTTTACTTTTAATTAGATTTGCAACAAAGTCAGTTATCTCTAATTTGTGTTCAATGTATTGTGTCTTAGGTATGTGAAGGTGTTTGGATCGAGTTATTGATTCCGTTAGGTGTATTATGGAGCTGTCGATTTCGGTTTTGTTTGTGAGTGTGGTAGAAGTTAGAATGGTTTGGTCATTTATGTACGACTTGAACTCTCGCCAGTTAGCTCTCCCGTAATCCCAACTATGCTTGATGATTTCCTCGGGTTTCCCGTCGATTGAGAAGATTATCGGGAGATGATCAGACGACAGGGTTTGAAGGGCATTTGGTGTCGATATTTTTGGGCAGTTCTTGACGAGGACAAGATCTAGTGTGGATGGTTGTGAGTTATTTGTGGGATAGTGTGTGTATGTATCCGGATGAAGTAAGATTGTATCTGTTAGTTGAATGTATTTAAAAAGAGTTGTGCCTTGTTGGTCAGTGTTTACGCAACTCCATGACGGATGTTTGGCATTAAAGTCACCAGCTACCACTACCGAACTACAAATGTTAAATATTTTGTTAAGATCGGATGCCAATAATCGTTTTTGGGGAGGATTGTAAGCGGATGCTACTATGTGACGGGTGTTGTTAATTGTTAGTTCGATGGCGGTTAGTTCTAAATTTTTTAGTGGCGGAGTTATTACGCGACAATGTTTAATTGACGATTTTATAAAAATGGCAACTCCCCCTCCATGCTGTTCTCGGTCTTCGCGATAGCAGTTAAAGTTAGGTAGGTTAATACGGATATGAGGTTTTAAGAAGGTCACAAGGTTTTAAGAAAACTATGTCAACACAGTACTCACCGATCGCCGACTCTAGTTCGTCAATCTTATTCTTAAGTCCACGAGCATTCCAAGCTAGAATGTTCAGGCGCCTCCCGTTAATCAAAGACATCGAGATATTCGACAAGCATGAGTGCCAGCTCTAGTTTGTCGGTGCAACCGCTGGCCTTGGCACGAATCTCCTGGAGGATCTTCAACATCTTCGTCATAGACGCCATGGAAGTTAGTTCTGTTGTTGGTTGAATGTTGGGATTGGTTGGTTGGTGGGGTTTTTTAGGGATATTTGGGATATTTGGTGAAGGAGTTTTAATGGTCGGTAGCTTTGGGAAGTTATGATCGTTAACGACCGGGATATTTTGTGGCTGCGCCACTGGGAGTTTCCAAGGGTTGGCTTTGACAATTGATGCTCGATTCTTCCTCGATTCCAGCATTTTCAGATAGCTCTGTCTTTTTGGACAGTCTTTGAAGTTAGCGGGGTGAGATCCTGAACAGCCTGAGCAGACAGCAGGGGTAACTATTCCTTGGTTGCATTGTGCGGTGAGGTGAGTGCCGGCACATTTGACGCACTTGGCCTGCCGATTGCAGTTTTTCGCAGCGTGTCCATATTCTTGGCATCTGAAACATTGAGTAATATTTTGTGATTTACTAGTATATTTAACGACACTGACCTTTGTGTAACAGATGTACCGGATTTCTTTAATCTTCTTTGCCGATACCGATGGCTCGAAGAACACCAAGTATAGCTCGGTGGCGTTGCTCCTAGGCTCCTTCGTCTTCATCTGTATGACTTTGGTTACAGGGAATCCCTGTCTGATGATGTCATCTTTAATATCAGCTTCCGGCAATTTCGGCAAGCCACGTACGACACTTTTTATTTCCTTTTCCTCCTTCCTGGAAAAGGTATGGAATTGTCGGTCTGGTGTCAATCCATCCCGAAGTTTTTTAAAGTCTTCAAGACTTTTACATTGTATCTTGACATTATTTTGGCCAATGTAAGTCATTGTGAAGTCTTTTATAAACTTCTTGATCGACTCGATCATGCTGCCGTGAGTGCCAGTAGCTGTCATGATGATGGGCGGGATTCTTGCACCGCTTCTGGGGACATCGGAAACTTCCAAGAGCCCTTCAAATTTGTTTTTCTCCTGAATTTTAAATTCAGGAGCAACATCTTTCACGTTCTTTGCCGTATGTTTTGGAAACTGCCACTCGGTCTCCATCTGAGCGGTCTGAGAGCAGCCTGGTTGAGGAGCTTCGGTTGTAGTTATCAGTGTCTTCTTAATTCGCTTTTTCAGGTTGGATCCTCGCATGGTGCCAACATGTGTTCTTTTGGTGTTCGTTTTGTGGGGGGTATTTGTTGTGTATGTTAAAAGGTGTGGGTTTTTTGACGGTATGGCGTATCGCTGTATTATGAGCGCTCGCACAGAGAGTACGTCTTCGGCACGTCCGTTCTCACGGAGCGTCGAGAGACGAGTGAATCAAAGAATGAGATGGGCACCTCACATTGAGGGAGTGAAATGCAAGGCGATACGGGGTATATCCTCAATATACCCAATATTAAATCACCACAGTTCTTTATCAACTCAAAATAAAATAAAATTATATCGCGCGCTCATATTACCACTATTAACCTATGCTTCACCTGTATGGAATAACGCCTCGAATATTAACCTTTCCAAGCTCCAAGTTATACAAAATTAATCCCTTAAAATAATTTATAATACACCCATATATACTAACCTGAAAAAACTGCATGCTATATATAATATTCCGTTTGTTACAGACATTACTAACAAACTAACCCGTAGATTCTATGACAGAATCACTAATAAACCATACTAACACACTTGTGAAGAGTCTCGGTGATTACAACAACATGTCTATACCCTTCAGGTATAAACACAGATTACCTAAACACAATCTGCTTTAGGTCATCGACTTGAGAGTGTTTAATTAATATTATGTATTATATTTATTATGAGCATTTGTAAGAATTATAAGGTTTTTGAACTATTTTTCCTAATATGCTGTACATTAACATTAGAATAATATAATACTATAATTATCAACAAAATTAAATTGAAATCGTAAAATAGAAAATGATCAGTAGATCTGTAGCTATTAAAATAGATATAAGATGTATTATGAACATAATTTCGTAATAATAAAAAGTATTAAAAAATCAAAAAAAAATCTCTACATGAAATCAATTTACAGTTAAGCGATCGTTCCAAATCTCTATCAATCGTACAATTAAACGATTATACATATACTATATAATATAATATATGTATATTGTATCGAAATTTTTAATTCGCATCAATAATCTCAACACTTTTGCTAGAAAGGATAAAGAGTGCAGTTTGGGTGTCATCCTTGGAATATTTGCGACGACGATGAAGGTGTATTGTTGGGAACTGGGAAGAACTATTGTTGGGAAGGTGTATTGTTGGGAACTGTTTTGTTGGGAAGGTGTATTGTTGGGAACTTTTTATTCAATTAAAAAAGTGCCCACTCATTTTTTAATTGGACGTAGTTTTGAACACCGAAACAATCCTTATTGGCAATATTTTATTTATATATGTACGTTAAAATATTTCCTGTGTAAACTACGTTCAATTTTTATTGAAAAGTATGCTATCGTATGTACATATGTATGTATGTATGACATTTATGTTTTCAATATTCAACATTGACAATGTACCCGTATTTTATGTTCGATACTGTTTTGAATAATATTGCATATATGTATATGTGTATCCCAGCTTTTATATTTTGAACGTTGTTATCTGTGTGAAAAAAAGTTGTCGCCATTGTACACGTCGAAAGATTCGTAACGATATTATTAATTGGCACTCGTTTCCTGCGGAACTCTCGTCGTTACATTTTCGCTTTCTTCTGCGAAAAAGCTCCTCAAACTTTTCCGCGGAAATACGCAGCAACGGCAACAACATGGAAATGCTTTCACGGCTCTTCTTTTTCATGTTCCCATCTCTCTCTGCGCCCCTTCACTCCCCTTTGAAGGCTATCTCAATTTATACTGACCCTTCGAGATTTCGTCGGCGCTACTTCAGTGTCGATTTTTTTTATCTGTTCAATCTTCTTGTTATACACCGTACAGAGCCTTCCTCCGTTATTCTGTTGCTTTTTTCTCATTCTCATAACGTGAAAAAATTTCAACGCCGAAGCCCTAAGAATTTTCAGTTGGTGAAAATTTATTAAAAGAAGAAACGAGCAAACAAATTTTTCTTAATAATTCATAAAACTCCTTTTAGAATTTGAACAACACTTCTTACAATAGCAAAAAGTCATGTATGCTCAACTTATTGGAATGTTTCTTGTATAACACTGGATAAATTAGCTTCTTTAAATATGATTACATAAATAAAATTTTGATTTCACATTTTTAATTATTACATCTAAAGGTAGAAATAATAAAAATAGAAAATTTTAATGTTAAAAAAAATTCCAAGAATCAAGCATTGCTTCTAATATTTCCATTTAGGTAAAAAAAAATGTTAATAACATTGCAAATATTCCATTGATGCACGTTGCAGCCCTTTTTGCAAGAATGTTATTGATATTATTAATGCGAATTAACAGTTGCGAAACACTCAACATTTTATTCAATCTTACGGCACTACCTAATAATTGAGAAATTAAAATGTTTCAAATTAATTTTTATAAGAAAAAACCAAAAAATAATGACAATTGTTTTAAATTGCGAAATTTTGGCGACAAATTTAAACGTACCGCAGTATTGAATATATCTGATTTTTTTATCGGAAATAAAGCACACTGTTTATATGCGACTCGAATATTGTAAAATTTAGCACGATCGAAACTTCGACTAGTTAATTTTTAGGTAACTAAGCAAAAATGGATTATAAACTATGGTTTCCAAAACCGGTTAACCGGTTAATCTGCCTTTTTTTGACATTACCGAAAACTGGCGAAATGCGGTTGGTTAATTGGCCAATTGATAATTTAAAAATATGTATTCTGCAGCTTAATGAAATATTCTGCAGCTGAATATCCACCAGATGTTTTTCTTTGAAGTTAGGTAATTTTGAAAACAATAAACCGACCCTTTTAGATTCAATGGTCATCTGAAAATATCTATTTACAAAAGAAAGCTCAAACTTTTCCTGAGTGTTTTAAAATTTTAGATATTTATGTAGATGATAACACACTGAATAATACGGCAAGGACGTTCTTGTGGTTTTCAGCTGTTTTGGGCGTGTCTTCACGTTGTTGATGGTTCGTACGATCTTATAATTTCGACAAGTTTCTCCTACATTTTGATTTTATATCCTACATTCTTCCGATCGTTTTGAAATTTTGTCATTTTGTGCGGTTTTGTCAACAATATATATGCCAGTAAAATGGTGAAAAATAATCGTTATAAACGAGTTTAAAAATGCTACAATATTGACCATCTTGAATGGTGAGTTGTCGTATTTATTTCCTTTTCGTCACCCTCAGAATTTAATTGTTTAAACGCTTATAGCTTTTTCTTTTTCATACTATATCTTATAAAATTATAAGTTCTCATTATTAAGTCTATAATAAAGCAATTTAAGACTTATGTAGGTATAGACGTTATTTTTTCCAAAAAAGAAGAACTGAAGTGTAAGAAAAGGAACTTTATTCAGGATTTCATTAATTAAATATCGGTTATCCGGGTTAATCCACAAGAAAAATCGCCGAAAACCGGTTACCTTAATTTACCGGTGATTTTAATGTTGCATGAATATGTATTATACATATGTGTATTAACCAGCAGGGTGGACTAGTGGTTAGCATATTATGTTTTCGAGCAGAATGGCAACGGTTCGATTCCCACTAGTAGCTGCCGGCCAGATTTTGGTTGATGACTCCAAGTCAATCGTTTCTTATTAGAGTTCTGATTTTCATTGACACGGTTCCTGTAAAATTGGCATGTCCTTTCCTATCTCTTTTGCAAATCTCAAGTTATTCAGCGTCTTGAGACTCGCCGATTTTTATAATAAAATGTTGTCATATAGATGTCACTATGGATGAATTCGCATTGTATGAATGCTTGTATTGATTGTATTATATCTGTATCAGTACAATCGTCAATCTTGGATTGAAATAAAATAAATATGTATTTTCTCAATTCTTTCAAATATTTCATAAATGGCAATATTATAATTAAATTTTATGTAATTGTAATTCAAAAACTCTACGTCACTCACGAGCGCACGTGTCACACATTTAATGCAAGTATTTATTTTTGAAATTGAATTTTCAAATGTCACGAAATATACGTAAGTACATATGTATGTATTATACATACATACATACATATGTACTTGTGTATGTATGTATGTATACAATAGATGCGTCCCTTTTTATGTACACACATTTCGAGGGTAAATACATACTGAATAATGTTCGTTCATACGTATGTAAAAAGTATGCGGTTTCAGCAAATAGAACCGATGTCGGGAGGGGTGGGATGGTGGAAAGGCTTCGATTACCCAGAACTGCAGGGAGGGGTGGGATGCTTAGCTTAGCAATGCAAGGTGAAGTTACGATCGGATCGCATGCAGAAAGGCTTCGTGGCATTATTTATTTTCCTAAGCCAAACTGCAATGAATCGCGGAAAAGCTGTGGACTTAGCGCACCCGCCGCTGAAAGTGCATACGGAACGAACGGTCTGGCCTACGGGGACACAATTCACTTCGAACAGATTAAATCCGACTAGCGAATGCTACCCATTCGAACAAACTTGCTTTAAACACACTGCACTTTGCACATGCACCAACGGGGATTGTATCGATAGTTTGACGCTTACAAACTCATAATTCCAGAAGCTAAATCAATACTCGGTTGCTATAAAATACAAAAATTGTAAATAGACTGACCGCAAGGCTTCAAGACTTTAGTAATGTATAACACACATTTTTATTACTTAAAATCACTATCAGTATTATACACAATAAATATCAATAAGATTAAACTAATTTAAAAGGTCAAAATAAAATAATGCAAATATTGTTTTCAAAAAAACACTACTTCCGGCTTACGAATTCTGACCAAAACCTTATCAGCTCTAAGTTAGTACATAAAGAATATAAATTTTCAGCTTAATAGTTCAGGGGTGTGGACAGGATCCAGGCGATAACATTTTTGACCTTTCTAAGAGGAGAAAATCCCACTTCCGGTTAATAAAATTTAATGATTTTTTTTTTATTTTCATCACATTGATATAAGAATTATACTAGAATTTTTTTGTGACGAGCACACATGTTTAAAGGGTCGAAAAAAATAGTGGTAGAAAAATCGAACAAGAATAAACTGCCACTTTCGGTTGACGGATGCTTACCAAATTTTATACATAACTTGGTATTAATCTTAAACTTGTAGATATGAAATTTCAGTTCAATAAACCAAAAGATTTCTGAGAAAAAATCAAAATCCTTGATTCTCTAGAATAAAATAGGTTTTACTTATTTAGTTATTTTAAATACAAAAAAAAAACAGTTTTTTCCCACTTGACAGATTTTTGAAACCTTTGATATATATTTTTCTGTTGACAGAGATGGTTGTATTTGTTTTTATTTGATTGAATAAACGTTAGAAAAACAAAAAAATATATAATTAAATAACATACAACGTTTTGCAATTAGCTTGGGCAGTATTAGTAATTAACTGTTATAATTAGTACTATGCGCTGAGGTGCATGTGTATGTGCGGCTCAAATTGTTTGAATGTTATGAGCTATCATCCCTTTAAGGCCTTGCACTTACTTCATAATACCCTGTATGTCTAAAATACTAAAAATTAAAATACTAAAATAAGAAAAGTGCTAAAAATACGGGTCTTTAAATTAATGATAATCAAAAACGTACTGTAAAGTAAATTTTCATAAAATACAGTAATAAATTTTAATTACTTACTCTGACGTTATTTCACTCCGCAAAATAGAGACCGTTCATTAAGTTAATACTGCAAACAATTCTAGTGGATTTGCACGAGAGTTATGAGGTAAAATCGGCAACGTTAGTAGTCCTTTTGCTTCTATGTACATAATTGCTACTAATTGCGAGCTAGCCTTAATCCCCGCGGCTGAAAATCAATAAACATACACATACTCGGATCGTGTTCGTGCATACTCCCCCCAAGTTTTATAAAGTACGAACATCTCTCAATATTTCGGCATCCCCTGTTGCTCGGGAAATGGCACTAAGTCACGATTTAGCACGTTGTAAGCACGCCTGTCGACCGATTCAACCTAAGCACGATTTACGTCCTTGGAAGTTGTTACGTAGGTGCTGTGCTACTCCCGGGAAGGGTTAGATGAGACCCCCCAGGAGGCGTCAAGAGTCCCGAAGATGGATTCTGGACTACGGCACGTTGGGGAGATCGTAAAGACGCAAAAAGGCGCCCCACGGTGTTTTGATAAACAACCACCTCTCTACCTCTCTTCCTAATGGTGCCGTAGAAATTTCTCCGGTGCAAATTTGAATAAATCGCCAGTAAAAAGGTGAAGGTTTTTCTTTTATTGCCCCGCTGTCCCCCACCACCACTTTCTCAGTGGCGTCGATTTTCCGGAAATGCCGACGCTAGCGAGAATTTCCTCCCTAATCTCGTTTTTAATTTCTCGAATGGATTGATATCGCGCCGATTTCCTCTGCGATAAGCGCTTTCAATTTACATATCTGAGGGTCTAGATCACGTCCCCACCCCTTCTCCGTCGGTTGGTTGTTCTAAACAAGAGGTGGTGGTGTATTCCCGCGGGGAAAATTTTATACTTCGCCGGATTAAATACGACGGGGAAATTTAACGGGTGAGGGTTGTTCGTTATTGTATTTTTTTTCGGCCGCCGTTTAATATACAAATTTGATCCCGGTCCCATCCCTCTCGAATAAAAATTGTGTTGCAGACTGTTGTCGAGTGCTCACTCAATTAATCCAGGCTATAAATTCTAGTAAAACCTTGTTTGGATCCCTCGTAAAAAAAAAATTACGCAGCCGTCATCAAAAACAATACTCAATCGTAATGTATGCATCTGTTACCGATACTTAATATTATAGCATAATCCTCACCATTTAAAAAAAATACAGATAATGTATAATATTTTATGCTTTTTGATATGTATAATAATCGAATTACAAAGCATTGCCGAATTTTACACCTAAAAAATCTCTGTATTGACATTTGACATCTGCTAATATGTACATATGTATATAAATACGTATGTATGTACATACATTTGAAAATTTTTTTTTTGTCATATATCTCTTTTTTGAGTTTTAAGGTTTATATAATAGTTTCGATTTTTTTTATTATTTAAATAAAATAAACGCTTAATATTCACCTATTGAAGTGTATTGGGGTCGATTATGATAAGGTTTGACTGATTAATGAGAATCTTAAGTTGCCATACAAAGTTCGCCACGTTCACAATGGGTGTTTGTATGGGGGAAACAATATTTTCAGAAAATCGTAATTTTTTTCATGTTTCTGTGAGTTTTTCAGTGTTTCCTTGGGTATCTGTAGATTAAATCTGATCTAAAAAATACTGAAAAAATAGGAGTTTTATCAAATGTAAGGTGGCCAAATGGCCTGTTTTGACGTTAAACATGACATTTTTGCGTCAAAATGTCGACAAAATCTATGAATCTCTGGTTCAAAAACCTAATTTTTTATTATACATTTATCCAATATACGAGAAGTTATAAATTTGTGTCTTAAATTGCATTCGATAGTTGCACTCAATTTCCCAATGCTGTGCAGTAATGGGAGAACTTTCTGAATTTCCTCAATAATAAGCCAATTTGAGTGGGAGTCGATAAGCCGAATCGCTTTCCGAAGGGGATGTTTTCCCGTTGAACTGTTTTCAGATTGCGCCGAACTTCACCGTTGACCCAAGGAACCTATTCAAAGTTCACCAGCAACTCGTCTTGTTCAACTTAAGAAGAGCACTAGCATCGGATGACATTAATTTTGTTTGCAAACTCACTGCGGAAAAGCATGATGACATTGAGCCATATTGCACAATAAGATGTCCATGTTATCAAAATTTTTCATGCTAATTTTACCATGATCAATTAAAATATTTTGTATTAAAAAACTAAAAAACTAAGAAAATATTTATAATTTTTATTTTATATTATGCAAAAATATTCACAAAGTTACAGACGCCAAAAAATACTTCAATTAGTTCATAGAAAATAGCTAAATATTCTTTCGTCATTTATCATTTGAATGTTTTTCAACATTTTTATAGCATGATATGTACATACATATGTATGTTGAAGCGATGGTAAAAGATAAAGTACATACATATATATGTACATATATGTATACTTTATCTTTTACTAATTGCATTAAATAAAATTCAATTTTCGTTTAGACTTTGGCTTACATATTTCGTGTGGTGATCGGATAAATGCACTCAAGAAAGCCGCACTCTCGAGACATCCAAAGTTTCAAAGATGTTCGAGAAGAACTATCGCAATAGAATTCAACAAAAAAGCGCCAAGCGGTATTTGTATGTTATCTGAGGGTACTAACCCTTTTTGTGAAATTCTATTGTGTAAGTTCTTATTGAACGCCTTTCAAAATTAGGATTTATCGAAACTGCATTCTTCCGAGAACCATTTCATGTACATATGTGCATATATGTATGCTGATTATGAATACACAAAATTTATATAAGAAGTTTAGTAGACAAATTTGATTAAAACTCAATACATTGTAATTTGCAGGACTTTTTATTCGACATTTAATAAATATCAAATTAAGAAAAATTGATTCATATGTTTTCTGTTAAACTCCCTTCCTATGTGACTACTTTTTTTTGTGCTTAATCTTATTTATCTACATAAATATATAAAGATACATCTCGTCAAACATATAAGTATGATAAACGATCAATTTTGAAGGGTATCTTCTTCAAAGCTCTCCAAGCTAAACATACTCGTATGCATACATATGTATGTATATAAATAATACCACGAAGAAATTTTATCATCAATTCAAAGAGTTCCTCCTTGGTGGGATGACTCGCCGGTTTCGACAAACTAACCAACGGGAATTTTCTTCGCAGGAAGCTCGTCTTCCTCGGCTTTAGCCGTTCCTCACATCCATTATACGAAGCTCACTGATATGCATTAAGTCAACTGACTCGCCCAGTAAAAATGGTTCCTTTCACCTCGGTCGCTTTATTTTCTTCATTTTCGTCTACAATTTTTATTTTCATCCTACTTAAAGGAGGAGAGCTATCGCGCTCTTCGTCCTTGCCTTCCCCTGGTTCGACTCGACGCCTTTCCTCATCCACTAGAATCATCATCCATTATCTTGCCAGCTAGGAAATAATTTCTCCAGTCTAGACCCATTCGAGTTTTATTTATGGTCAAGTGCGGACGCGGTGTTATCAGTACAAACCACTATCGTTTCTGCGGTAATAAAACGAATCCAGTATTTGGAGTATACATTTGGTTCTACATAGTACATCTGTAGTGTAGATAAGTACATACATACATATATGTTACGGTCAATCTGTTAAAGAATACTTTGACAAGTAGAAGTATACTTTCACCATGTTTTAGAATACATTCGTACAAATTTATTGTTCTTGATCCGTCGACCAGCCAGTTCCGAATGAATGTACGGAACAGATCCGCCAAATATTGATACACAGTGTGTACTCTTAGCGAAGAGAGAGATCATTAGATGATGTATGTACATATACAGCTTATTCATACGGCGAGACTTTTTTGGCGTGAACGCGAGTTCAGGTAATCGGTGCTAGTAAACCAGTGTAAACGGGCAACAATCGGGTTACAATAATATACATTCCCTAAAACGCCAGTGAAAGTATACTTTCTCTGCTAGGATGATATCACTGTCGCACATACACTAAAAACACAAAATTTTAACAATCGTATCATTCCGTCATTGTTTGTTTGTGTCAATTTAACTGCGTTGGTACTACCTACAAAATCAATGAAAATTTAATTATTCAAATACTACATACAAATACGAGTTCTAGTGTTTAAACTCGGACAGACAAAGGATTGCCGATCAAACAAAATCATCGCTTCAACATATGTATATACATAAATAGACGCTCGGGCAAGACTTTAATTGAATTGATTCAAACCAAAAATAAACGTGTAGGTACATATATTCATCTAACGTACAACGTATGTATGTATGTAGATAAGAGAATTCTATTTTTAAGTCCCGGTTTAATTAAAACCCACAATATTATCTATGCTGAAATCAGTGGAAGCTATTAATAGAGGATGTGGGAGGTTGTACAAACATATATAGATCAAATAATCATTTATATTATAAATATTCTTTGCATTCCATTATTTAACATTGGTCGAGTCCATACATACAATGTATGTATGTAGGTGCATGTGTGTGTGTGTGTGTGTGTGTGTGTGTGTATCGACAAGTTTTAGAATCCACCGTGCGAGTGCATTAGGCAAAACACGTATGAAGACAGTAGATAGAGTTTTGCACGTGGGGGATATATAGATAAAGCCGCGAAACGAAATGGATAATGCTCTCACGTATACAATGATATCGTTTTTCTCGAAAAACCAGCATTTCCTGTTTATGGGACGTAATAATCACGTTGCTGGCTTGCTATTAGGGCGGTTGCTCTTATTCATATATACGTTTTCACTAGGCTTATTCCCCGAGGAATGTAAATTGTTAACGTGGTCTCGCTGCGGCATAACAATCAGTTCCACTCGCACACAAATTTGCACCTATGTGTGCACGTATTGCTTATAAAATAGATACATAGACACACACACACACATACAATCTATAGTTTATTATATGTACGTTGTATATGTATATGAATCTGCCGGTAAATTTGGTGGTTGTTTATCGGCTTTGGTAAATTGCCGGCCATTTTGCCAAGAACGCGTTTTGAATTTATCGGTTTTATTGGCTTCCGATATCGCACAAACGAGCGTGCTGCAACGCAGCTTGTTTGTTGCAGCTGCGATAGTGTTTAAAAATCTATTGCCATCAACACATAAATGTACATACATAAGTAAAGATGTTATTGTGACAATTGCAAGTGTAATCAGGTTTCCTTACAGGTTCGTATTAGGTTCACTTCGCCAATCGGTCTGAAAATATTCCTAAATTCTTCCGATCGGTTTGAAACTTTGCCAATAGAGATTTCAATTGCTAAACACGTTTCCAAACAAAACAAGAATCCAAAAATTTTGGAGATGATGACAGCTAATCATTTGCTACTAGCCTGTAGCCTTATATGTTTGACTTTCCACCCCCCACTCGTTTTGTCAGATTATCGATGTTTATACGTCTATATATTTAATTTTTTCATACTATAATATCTTATACAATTTGCATTATACATAGGTTCTCATTATTTCTCATTTATATTTTTACGTCACTAATACGTTATTAACAAAATTCTTTTGTTCTATCTTTTGTCAAATATGTCAATATGTTCTCTTTTTTGATTTAGCCAATCTTTAAATATTGTATAATGATTATATTAGCATTTTCGATTTTTTATAATAAAATAGCATTAGTGCTCAGTTACCGGACACTAAATTCTACAGGATTCCAGGTATATACCTACAAGTTGATGTAGTATATACCGATTTCACGAAGGCCTTTGATATGGTAGACCATAATGTTTTGTTTGTGAAGTTAAGAAATTTTGGGTTATCAAATGGCTTGATGCAACTTATACAAAATTACTTTGAAAATCGGAGGCAATTTGTCTATTTTCACCCTAATTCCTCAAATGAGTTTATTTCACATTCTGGGGTACCTCAAGGGTCCAACTTAGGGACATTATTCTTTTTAATTTACATTAATGACATCTCAAAAATAATCAAGTATTCAGACTATCTTTTATTCGCCGATGACCTTAAGATTTTTATGACAGTTAAGTCTCATAGTGACGCAGCCCTTCTCCAATTGGACTTAGATGTGCTGTCAAGTTGGTCTGTCGATAATAAATTATTTTTTAGCATTCAAAAATGCGGTGTTCTCAATGTGGCAAGATCTTCAAATCGCTTGATTTATCCATATCGCCTAAGTGGTGTTGAATTAAAGTTTGTGGATGAATATTGTGATTTGGGGGTCTTGTTCTCGAATAATTTTCAATTTAAACGACACATAGACAATATTTGTTTGCGAGCCACAAAAATGCTGGGATTCTTACTAAGAGTTAGCAAACCTTTCCAGAGTACGTTGGTGCTTAAAATTCTTTATGAATCTTTAGTACGTAGTATTCTAGAATTTTCTTCTATTATATGGAATCCTACCCATATAACTCATTCATTGAAGATTGAGAGAATCCAAAAACGGTTTCTCAGATATCTTTATTTGAAACAGTATGGTTATTATCCTTGGCTATATCCTAGTGCATTCCTATTAGGGGCGTTAGGTTTCAACTCATTGGAGTCTCGTCGGAATATGTTACTGGGAAGGCACTTTTTTAAGCTGTTGAATGGGATAATTCACAATCCTCAGGTTCTAAATGAATTTAGGTTTAATGCACCTAGCAAATTCAGGGACTTGAGATATCGTGATTTGTTTGTTCCTCCTGTGGCTCGCACAAATATGTTGTCAACGGCTCCTATATCTAGGGCTATATATCTGCTCAACCGGATTTCTGGTGAAATTGACCTCTTCAATATAAAATATACTAATCTGGTTGAGTGGTTGTTGAGGAATGCCAGTGGTTGATTTTGCCTATTAAATATGAATGATTGTTATTACTTTATCTATGTTTTTTTTTTTATGATTTTATGATTTTAATGATGTTGTGTCAATATTGTTATTTTTATAAGTTATTATTACTGTTATGATGTTATTTTTACTGAATGACCGGCCACAGTGACGCGTTGGAGATCTCTGTAATGTCACTTTGGCTAATATGTTAAATAAATAAATAAATAATTAGTTAAAAATATCGAAAATGTTTGAAATCAGCCGAAGAGTATTTTTAAGAAATTGCAACGAAACGCGATCCAATAGTCGACCCGAGTTTTCTGGTTCTTGATTTTTTGTAAAAAAAATTACGATGTCTCAATATTTTCATAAAATGATTGACTTTCAAAAGAATATCGTTCCGAGATGGAGTTTAAAGGGGAGTTCTTTGAAGATTTTGTGCCGTAATTAATTGCCGACTAAAGGCTATTTGTCAATCTTACGTCCAATTTCATCGACGATTTTTGCCTTTTTATTAGAATTTCTCTGGCCGCCCTTTTTATTCTGAATATTCCTAATATCCTGACCTTGTCTTCTTACCCCTCCATCAATTTTAAAAACCATTATGATTTCGTCCACGGTAGAAAAAGGCCAATGAGTAATTGAAAGAGCTCCAATCCGATAACCGCCAAGGAGATTATTTCAAGGGTTGCCTTTCTCTTTCTCCACCCTTCAGATCGTCTCCCCTTTCCTATGTTAAACGGACGAGGCTATTTTTATTAGGAGCATACGAAGGAAAATTTATTTTACCCCATAATTTTCCGACAACATACAGCCCGAGCTGTGTGGATGAATTTAATCCTTACGGGATTCAGAACGCTTGTATTTAATCGCTTTCAAAACGATCGACTATATCGACTAATATAAAAAGAAATTTCTCGGTATTGATAAATAATTTTGATATATATTACTCATAATTCAACTAAAACTCAACTAAGCTAATACGATATTGACAGTATGGATATTTTTAACGTCAACTCGCTGACGATCCAGATCATCATATTAATATTTCATCAGTTGCATGTCAAATTATGGCAAATTTACAAATATATCATACAAATATGTACATACAAACATTCGGGCCACTGGTTTTGAATTGTGTAAATACAGAATCGTCGATGTACAGCAAATAGAATATGTTTGATCAGTCAGAATTCAGTATAAAGGTAGAAAATAGTATTTAACAAATTATATAAATGGCTGGGAATTTTTCTCAATAAGGTAGAATTAATGCTAGTGCATGCATTTCATTGCGGTCGTTATTAATGGCGTCGTATATTTTAACGTGCGATAAAAATATTCGCAAACCTAAGTATGTATGTTCAAGAATAACATATATACGTATGCAGAGCCGCATAACCTTTGATCGTACGTACGTCAGGCTTTTTTGAAAAGCAATACGTGTTGACATTTCAATTTGGAAATGCTATTTTATTTTTTTGTTTTCTTTTTGTTTTGAAATGTCTCGAATTCGGCGACGTGTTCGCTTTGAATATTTAAATAAATTGAAACATTATTCCATCTCTCTGTTTTCTTTGACATTTTAAAAGTGAGATTGTGAGTAATGTTACTTTTTCGCCTTCAATTCGAGTACATTTTCGGTTGGGAGCTGATTCCTGACTGAGCCTGATTTATCGACACGTTTAATCCCTAAAGGAAAAATTGTGGATTTTTCAGATGAGTTCTGCGCAAGTTTTTCAGGGGCGGAGCGATAGAGCGTTTTCCGATAATTATTGCTTTGTCTAACAATAAATTACGACCGCTTTATCTCATTCGATTATATCGTTCTATTTTTAAGCGCGCGATTCAATATAATTGATTTCGGTTTTTAAAACTCGAATGCATAATAGAGACAGTATACAATTTTTTAGAAACATCCATATTATGTATGGTCGCTAAGAGGGGAGGGGGAGGGGGGGGGGGTTATACATATTTGTGAATACAATCTTTAGTGTTTCGCAATTGCTAAATTCGTATCAATAATTTCAACATTTTTCCAAGGGCTGCAAAGTCATCGATGGAATATTTGCAAGACTGGACGATGACGATGATGATGTCATAATGAATCAATAGAAAGCCTAAACTTTGTATAAATTCATTCGGAATCGAACCCACGTACCCTTGCGCGAACACAAATATCCTCTTATAGGTATACCCGAGTTCAGAGAGTTAGCAATAAAACCAACGTCGAATTTTAAAATGGCCTTTTTTTTAAACATCAACTGAAATAATTTTCTTCTCGCCATATAAAAATACGTACATAATTATAATAATTTTGTTTTGCGATGTTTTGAACCATTTCTTTTTGGTTTTCATATTAAAGAGTTAAATATATATTTTTAATTGAAATTTATTTATATTTAAACGATATTTGAAATATAAAATTAATTCCAGATCGCGGGATCGAACCTACCCCCGCACGACTAGAGCACTGTAGGCAGACCGATACACTAAAGTCCCGATAGAAAAAGTGCTCTAAATAACTTGAATATTCAATAATTTATTATATTCAAGGTTGCAAGGTCAATGACCGGTGTTTGTTTAAACGTAATTGTAGGTGTTGAGTTTTGTAAATTTTACCATATACATATAGCTTCATAAATCTTTTGGCTTACGCCACGCGATGTAAAAATACGTACTTTTCATATTATCCGATTCCGATTCCAATTTCGACTTCGATGTTGACTTCGGGTTGTATAATTTTATTATTATTTTTTATTGCATAATTTAATTGGCATAACCGATTCCCAATTTCTGTTTCAGTTCCGATTCCGATTAATTATTCATATTGTAACTTTATTTTAAATCATGTATCAATCCGAAAGCACCCGTTGAAATTTCAACGGGTATAAAACTAGTGTTCTATTTTGATCATACATAGACACGTATACAAAGCTTTACTAAATCATTATTACCCGAGTTTGATATCTAATCGAAACGAAGAATTGAACGAATTATTTTCGCGTTTGCCAGTGTGTTCGGGGCGCGTTGCATTGCCGATTAAACGTTTGCGACCCCTGGCCGGCGGAGCGCGCTGTGAATTATGAGAATTAACATTGTTGCGGTTATGGTTAACACGTTAACGACCGCACCGTATTTCGCGCGAAACGTGTTGCGCAAACCGCGCACGACCCTACCCCCCTCCCCAGCCCTTCCTTCACCTCCCCCCCATAACAAATTATGCGAATTATTCTCGACTCACGCGCAGCACATCGAGATCATCGAAAGCCGTTGTCGTTTACCCGTTTTAATTATATCGGCGGCTCCTAACGAGCCAACAACACCCCAACCCTATCCTCGTACATCCACAGTTCCAATTTTCTTAATATGTATATCACATATTACGAAATTTAATGTGGATTTCAACTCAAAAATTTGATATGAGTTAACGTGATTCTTTTCTTCGTCCTTAATCACTAAAAAGCATTATATTAAAAATTAAAATTATACAGAATGTATAACAACACAGATTGAAAGCTTTGGAAAAATTAAAAAAAGACTACTAATGTGGTACTTATACATTAGGACCAAGAAGAAAAAGCTGATTTTAGATTTCCATCGATAGACCTAGTGGAAAACATTTGTAGTATCAAGGAACGATAAATTAATTTTGCTATAGATTTTAAACAATGCTCTGTGCCTCCAATCAATCGCTTTATCTCGACAAAAATAACTCATGAAAGGTCTCATTGAATTTTATTCAAAATATTCACGGGGAATTAAAAAAAAATCCAATTTTCCGAATTCTCCAATTCAATTCATTCAATTCCAATCCAATTCAAACAGTTCTCCAATACAAAAACCCATTTGTAACGGTGGACTATGATATCTCGTAAATCAGTCAAAACTTATCATAATCGTCCCAGATAAACTACAACAGATAGGTATTAAGCGTTTATTTTATTTAAAATTAGTAAAAGTTTTTAGCATTTAATCTCATCATGATCAACATTTTCTTTCGCCTTAAAAATATGGTAGTGAAATATCTTGGTAAGATATCCATTGCTATATTCAGTGGAAAAACATTCGGTGGAGTCAAATTTGTAGAGCAATGTTATACCGTTACAAAAGCAGCTGGGACAGAAAAATTATTTAATTTATCTACAGAACATCTACATACATAGATTTAATCTACAGACATCTACATTTATAGATTTAATATCAGTTTATTATATCAGTTGTAGAATAATGAATGTATTTTTTTTGCATACAATCACAATTGAACTTCGAACACACGCCTAGCTTTCATTGTATTTGAATGATAAACGGAAACTCACGATGAAAAACGCTTAGCGATGAATCTATTTGCAAGCGGTCGCTGAAAAATCAAAGATTAACCCCTTCCGATTCTCGTCCTTTTTCCCGAAAGTGTTTTTTTCTTCGGATATTCGTCTTATTTTCCGAGTTTTGGGATCTCGACGCCCCGAAGGCCTTTATCGGCCGTTATCTCTCGAATCTGCGAGAATTTCATTACGCCTCGCTCCCTTCCACCCCCCCCTCCCCAGGCTTTTATTTATGTCCATCCCCGTTTATAAGTCCGAGGAAATGGCTTATCACGAGTGTTTGTTTCCCGTCTGGTATGGGCCGATAGGACTTACCCCTACCAGTGAATTATGGCGCCAAAACCGCTCTAACAACACGCCATCACGCGATTTTAGCACCGAGAAGAAGTGATGCTGGGACCGTCACCAACTGTGAAATCTATATTTCACACTATTCTGCATCACTAAATATTTTTTAATTATTCCACTTATGATTTGAACAAATCGACAGTTCGATGTATCGCAAGTTGTTGTATTTGGAATGTGTAATGCACTTATTCGTACAAATACTCCAATTTAAATTGTTTGTCTTTTATAGCTATTTTATAATAGGGTCAAAAAAAAGAGAGGAAGGGGATGGGCGTTTATGTGTTACATTAGAATTATCGTGCAATTAAAACGTAATGGTGACCGAGCTCTGTCCGAGGGGGTTTTAAAAACTTCCCTTATGCTTGCGCGTTTATTGGGGTGCGTCATAATGACTGAGGTGGCACCGGAAATGGAAACAGATAAGACCAGAAAGCAGAGAAAGGGATGGGGTCGAAACTAGACACGATTGTAACTTATTAAAAGTGATCGAAATACGACCGAGTCGTGTTGAACGTGGCGTTAGCTACCCCCCGACGTGAATTATTCACCTATAAATTTGCACTTGCACAGGTGGAAATTTACGTAATTATTTCCTTTTAGAAACCGACTCACTGCGAACACGTGAACGTAGTACGTACGTAACGGTGGATTTATTTATTTTTTGGAAAAACCTCGTAGAAAACAATCTGACCATTTCCAAAGTACTTACGACTATCGCACGTACATACATATGTATGTACTTACATACATATGTCGTCGTACACTATGAATGAAATCCAGATGTTTCATATATAGATTAGCCGATTATTATATTATTATATCTATGTGTGTATATGAAATTACTATAACATTATTATATACAGATTGTCATTTTCATATGAGGACTAAAATTATTATTAAATTATTTGTTTTACACGCAACGTTTGATTAGATGTCTGACTAAAGTTTTATCCCGTTTCAGATGAAATTTGAATGAAAACGTTCGCATAGTTATCTGAGGAATGTAAAAATTGATTTGAACATTATATAAATATGTGAGTTCCATTTTAATGAATTCCATAGAAATGTGTGAACATGGATGCAATAAATGAGATTTCAATTTTTTGGCGTTGAATATATGTATGTATGTACATACCATTAAGTTTTCAGAAGTGAAATAAGTATAAACGTTGGAAAATGTGTGCACAAAATTTAATTTCGCTAAAACTCTCCTACTGCTTTTAAAAATGTTTTATTCAGATCAAAAAGAGAAAACAGAACATTCTCTATTCCCAGAATTCAATAATGCACAGTCAGTACATATTGGATTTTTCCTATGTATTTTGAATCGAATTTTTCCCCGGGGAGGCCGGGATTATCCACGATTTTCCGGATGCTCGTTCGTCACCCACTTTGTCAATGCTTTTTGCTGGTCCGCAAGAAGCGAAATAATGGCGACTCCCACTGGTGAATTTTGCACACTAAAAAAAGCAAATAGAAAAAATTGACGAGCACTGACGTTAATTTCCGCTAAAAAATATTTACATTTTATATAAGCGCTAATTCGTAAATCTGCGGCGTTTAAATAGCATTTTTAATGCGACTATTAATACCACCGTTACTGGAATTAAATCACCTCTATTATGTGACTTTCGCCCGTAATGAACTGTTTTAAAGGTCGTATTTTTTTCTCCTTATGAAGAAATGCTTGGAACAAAGAAAAAAATGTAAAATATCCGAACGTCGTACAATGTTATGAAAGTCTACTTTAAATTTTCATCCCGTTCGCTTTCAAAGTATTATATCGATTTTCTTTGGATAAATTTCCAATCTGATGTCGATCATGTATTCAAAATATGCAGTACATTATAATGCAGAAATAAAGAGAGAATACCAAAATACTTACATCACATTCAAGTATGAAAATAAGGATGACCTCAGACTACCAGACAGATACAAAATAATCTCCGATAATCTACCCTCACTAAGGTGGAAAATAATACATTCAGGCTCAGCAACAACAATTTCATTGAGAAGTCAGATTACTCTTGGAATAGGAACCATTCGATAAAAAACCAGGAGGTACAACCAACAAATGATGATGTCTACCACACATGTGCATTCATTATATGTATATATATATATATATATATATATATATATATATATATATATATATATATATATATATATATATATATATATAATATATATATATATATATATATATATATATATATATATATATATATATATATATATATATATTATATATATATAGACGCTAATCTCTGTGTGTGTGTGTGTGTTTGTGTGTGTGTGTGTGTGTGTGTGTGTGTGTGTGTGTGTGTGTGTATGTCCTAACGCTAGCCGATCATAATGAATCGATAAAAAGCCTAAACTTTGTATAAATTCATTCGCGGTCTCGAACTGGTCACCTCTCAACCCAAATATTCTCTATATAAGTATATTCGAGTATATTCAGAAGGAGTTTATAAATTTTTATTTAAGAAGTTAGAAGAAATATGATCTCAAACAACTAAAAAGTTTTCACAAATTTTGGAAAACAGAATGAATGAAAGACGGTTATAACATTATTAATTTACCTAAATACAGGAAATATTCCAAATTCACAATAAAGCCGACATCAACAGCGTGTGAACGAGTATTTTCGACTGCAGGGTGGACGAAAACAAAAATTAGAAATAGACTCGACAATGAAAGATTCAACGCATTATTATTTTTAAAATATCATTTTTTGAAATTAAATTCAGATTTTTCCGTATTATATTTTGTAAATTTATTTTTAATTGCAATTTTCTAAATTTTACAAACTATCTTATATTATATGAGTGTGTATTTTAGTTTTATATGTTTTTTTTAATTTTATTAAAATTATGTTTTTTTTTTAATTTTATTAAAATAGCTCTTGATTAACTATTCGATATTCGAATAGTTGAAGTTGACGAATATTTGGGATCCCTAGTTGCAACCTATATTATGTGTATTAATAATATTCAAAGTTGTGATCGGAAAGTATTACATTGTGTAAACTTATTATAATAGCTAAACTTTTATATGCATTAAATTAAAATTGGAATACAGCGGCTTTACAGTTGTCTTCGATCTTACAAATGAATTATTTAGTTTACTTTTAGGATTACTGTTTCAGTTCCGATTCCGATTAATTATTACTATTCATATTGTAACTTAATTTTGAATCATGTATCAATCCGAAAGCACCTGTTGAAATTTCAACGGGCATAAAGCTAGTTATATATAATATTGTATATAATTATTGTAATGTAATTTTTGACAGAAAAAAATTTGCACAGTTATCTAACGATTATAAGTATCCTAAATGGTTTTCAAAAGATTTAATTAAGATTATTCAAAGAAAAGTTTACGTTCATAAAATTTGGAAATTAACGAAATGTTGCATAGCACGTGCTGATTTTGTATCTTTGCGTAAATTGGTAAATTCAACTATGGAAGAATGCCGTAAAAAATATATTTTAAATTGTGAAATTGCCCTATCTAAGGAGCCGTCAGCTTTCTGGTCACTTATTAATTCTAAACGTTTTACTAAAAATATGCCTAGTACTATGCGATATGAAAACTGTGATATGCATGGTTCCCAAAATATTGCTGATAAGTTTGCGGAACATTTCAGCAATATTGTGTGGAGTTGTCAATCTGCACATGGTCAGTCTAACAGTATATCAGACAATGGCTGGTTCCCTCTTCTAAATCTAGATTGTTGCAATCAAAATAATTTAATTAATGGTTTTAACAGACTGAAACCTAAGCTTTTGGCTGGTCCAGATCTCATTCCTGTGTATGTGTCAATTCCTGTGTGTGTTTGAAGCTTGCAAAGTTCCCTTAACTCAACCGCTATGTTTTATTTTCAATTTGTCATTGTATCTGGGAGTTTTTCCTCATTTTTGGAAAATCACAAAAAATTTTCCTATTTTTAAAATAGGTGTCAGTTTATCAATTGTAAATTGTAGACCGGTTATATATATCATATAGTGTAACGAAAAATCGACCTAAATATATACATTACACAGCGTGATGATACGGCGCAATATTGCTTGGGTCTAATCGTCGAGTCAATATCATCACAATGTGACGTTTCAGAACATATTACAGCAGCAACGCTTTCATTAGTGCGGGTGCACTCACCACCATGACGTCACGTAACGCATGAATATTTCCAAAAAGAAAACTAAAATTTATCGGTTTTGCTTGATACATTTTAGTGGCATGAACTGCTACATAATACGAATAGATCATATCTGTGCTGTGCTATTATATGTAAATGAACCCTTCATACATATGAATTTGAAATTATGTTCAATGTTTTAATGAGAATCAAAAAAGGTTTCTCTTCTTTTAAAGTTAGACGTTTTAAATAAGTATTATTTAATATATACAATTTCATTATACAACGAATCGTTCGGGTTCACGCAGAAGGGTGACTTTCGGATTAGTCAGACGATAGACCACGCACACTATGATATACAAAATAAGTCGATACATATACATATATATATATATATATATATATATATATATATATATATATATATATATATATATATATAAAAATATATATATATATATATATATATATATATATATATATATATATATATATATATATATATATATATATATATATATATATATATATATATATATATATATATATATATATATATATATATATATATATATATATATATATATATATATATATATATATATATATATATATATATATATATATATATATATATATATATATATATATATATGTATTCATGTGTATGTGTAGTTGTATTTCGGATCTAATCAGGGGGTGTTGTCCGTTCAGGGCGGGAAGGGCAAGGGAAGGGGACACCGGGGTAAGATTTCTTGTTACGACGAGCGTGCCCAGAGGCGTGGAAAAATGTACCGGCCCATTTGCTGCGGGGCCCCCTCGAAAAAAGGGGACCTTTGAAGTTAATCTAATGGACGCTCGGGCAAATTCCCAAATAACAAGACCTCAAAAGCCTCCCGGCGGCCTTCGGGGGCGTGATGATCTCGTTGCGGTCACAACTCAACGCCCGGAATCGATCCTACCAAATGGTCGGGTCGAATTCGGCTTCTGGAGCCCAACTTGGCGTCAACTCCGAGCAAATATTTATTCGGATTTGCTAAGGTCGGCTTGCTTAAATTATACGTGCTGATAAATTATTCGCACCGGTTGGAAAATCGGCTGTTTTCATCACAAACATATGAGAGCCAATAAACGTCGTCCTCTTGTATAATATATACATACATATGTATGTATGTACATACATACACGTATTTTATTTTAATTTTATAAATTAAGCTTGCAAGTAAAACCTGTACGCGCCTTTATACATATAAGGAATAGCGGACGGTGACAAAACTCATTAAAATGATCGAACACTTTCAAGAGTCTGTTTCATAAAAAGTGATGACAAATAATATTCTTAGCAGATTCGATACTGATTTGGTGGGTTTTTGTATAAAAGCTATTTATTTTAATTTTAAGAAAAAGAATGCCATCCTTCATGCTAAGAAGGATATGTGAGCCGTTATATTTGAAATTGGCTTAAGTTAACTTTTCATTATTTCGAGATATTTAATGTTTTGCGTTTTACAATATTTTAAATATACTGGGTAGCGTGTTGATTAATTTATTTTGTTTTAAGTTTCTGGACACATCAAATTGAAAGTAGTGATATCAATTTGCGAATTAAGTCAAACTGAAATAGTGTTTTGGAACTAAAAATGGACCACTTTCATTTATAATGAAGCTTTAACAAAATTACAAACACAATATAAAATGTTACAGATAACAATTGAACGAAAAAAGTATCAATAAAAATTTTCTACATAGCAATTTAACTATTTAATAAATAATCTAGAGCTTGTATATAAAAATTATTTTTATCTACAGTTTTTTAACTTAATACTAAAAATACTTTAATACAAAAACTAATTTTTGGGCAATCGCAGCATTTAAATATGCTGGAGAAAATTGAAACTGATTAAAGCAATCAGAAACTACCCATAGTAACAGATCGATTTACAAATTTGAGGTTATGAATGACCTCAAATGATGGCCTGTCAAACGTTTCGACGGGTTATTTGAAATATCATGGTGGAAATAGCTTATTTCCACCACGATATCCAAAATATCAACATGAAAAGGAATTTCAGGCAAAAGTATATATGTAAGCAAACGAAATATCAGATTGATTTGACGATCGGAAGTGGTACCTCGTCCAACGGAAATCAAGCCAGAAAGTCAAATCGAGTAGAGACAGGTCAAAGTCAAGAGGCTGCATTTGGCCGTAAAACATGTTTAGCAGCATTATAATATAAACATTTTTTCATTCATTATTATAATCTACTACTGAAGTATAAATATATATGAGAGATAATGAGAGCCCATAAAGCAAATTTTATAAGATATGGTGTGAAAAAGATAAAGTAATAGGCCTTTAAAACAATTAAAATCTTATAAAACGAGTGGGGGTGGAAATTCAAAAATATAACGCTACAGGCTAGCTAGTGGTAAATGATAAGCTGTCATCGTCTCCAAAGTTTTTGGATTCTTAAACGTGTTTATTACGACTATTTTTCACCATCAAACTATCACAAGCGATTTAAATTTCTATCGGTGACCAAACCGCGCAAAATGGCAAAGTTCAAAACGATCGGAAGAATGTAGAAAATAATGTCAGACCAAAAGGTGAAGTGAAGCTAATAAAAGCCTTGTAAAAATAGTAGTTGGACTCATGCCACTTTCAACAAGAACAGTTGTTCAATTATACATATTTTACAGTGAAATTTATTTTATTCATATCATTGGCATATTATATATATTATTTTGATTTTGTTTTCCATAAATTTAAAAAAGACATCCATATTTACCTGAGATAACTCCTTTTTTTCAAAATTGGATTTACGCCACTTCCAAACATAACGGCTCAGATGTACATACATATGTAAATACATTACAAAACAGAGTTAAGGGAAGAGTGCTCAAATTATTTTTACATTTTCAAGGGTCGGGATAGATGAAAAATTCCAAACAACTTAAATTATCGCGTTGTGTGGTCCAAACTTTGGACATTAAAAAGCTACAATGAGATTGGTTATATAAAAATTCTACCAAAAACGAGAAAAAAAAAGTAAGAGTGTCAACTGTGTCAATATCTCATTTTAACGAACGTGTGTTTTGATATCCAAAAAACGCAACTTTTAAACTAACCGAAGGGATGAAAAGGAATGAAATTTTAAATTTGCTCAAACAAACTGCTAAAAGCGCAAGGAAACATCTGATAGAAGCTGGATTACTTTCATGGGATAACTATTACAATATTTCAATCAAAAATTCAGTTTCGGTATATAATATATGTATTTATTGCAGTGCTTAGCTTGAACTGTGCTTATACATATTGCAATGTACCTCGCTTATCAATGTAGTTCCCACAATAATCGAATTAATTTTCTCACATTCATATACGTGAGTAACAAGTCCATTAAAATTCCTGTTAAGGGATAGTCAGATAAGACAGGAGTGCTAAACTTTGCCCAACCGAGGAATGTCGGAATTTGCCCAACCTAAAAGATAAAAAATCATTTATATAGATCATTATTCGATCACATTAGTTAGTCATCACCATCGAGACTCCGAGAGTGGTACTCATTAATATCGACACTGCAAGTGACGGTCAGCACAGCATCAGAACAAATCTCATTTTAAATTCATCATCGTTCCATAATTAAATCTGCAGTTTTAGAATATATCTAACAATAACATAATGTAACACTTTTATGATAATGAATAAATCTTGGTTTTTTAACCAAGTAATTTAAAAATATATAAACTGCGTTTTGGAATATAACAATATGTATGTATGTACATATGTATACATATATTCACGCTACCTTGAATGAACTACATACATATACCTTTAGATCGAAACTCTTTCAAAAATCATTATTAACATATGGATTTTAGTTTTTCTAGACGTTTTTATTTATAGTTGAATCAATTCTAATATGCACGCATGTATAATGACTTGGGAATCACGCGCCATTAATAATTGAAAAGGATTTATTTTTGGTATGTACACATGCGATATACATTTATTTATAAATAAAGCGAGTAAACGATCCGTTGTAGGCTCGGCGTCTCAAAGAAAAGAAAAATGAAAAGTGTCGCAGGAAAAAAAGGCGGACAAAGACGGATAAAAAGGGAGAAGCAAAAAAAAGAAAGGAAGACAAGCATGGGCGTAAAATGTAAGCAGGACACGGTCTTATAAAATGAAGGAAAAAATGTCCTTTTGCTGAAAACTAGACGTCTAGTCACCTTGTTTACGACGATATCACCGATGAAATTGGGTCACATTAATTATATGAGTAGCTCGTCAACCTTAATTAGATACATCTACGTACATATGTATATGTCTATAGGTATATATACAGTTATATTTACCACGTGAAAGTTATTACACCGTAACCCATTTGCGATATTTTTTTTGATGTATATTAATATTCCGTGATTTTTTCTTGGTAAAAAATAAAATAAATAACGGCAAAGTCCGGCGTGAGCCAGCAGCCGGTACTTTGCTAGTGTTGCATTTTTTACGTGTTCCGGACGTAAATGAGAGTGATGATGACACTTTTTGCTCGTCTCGTCGCCGTCGACGTCGAGATTATCCGTTTTCAGATCACGTAAGGCTCGTTCGAGGCTGAAAAGGTCGCATTCAATATAATATTCGGTGAATTGACGAAGTTATTTCTGTATTGGTCGCACACCAAGGCCTCGACGATATTACATTTTTTTCATACTCAGACGTATATGAAATAAATAACGGTTTTTGTCTGTCGAACGGTATTATTAAATTTATTGTTTTAGTCATACATATTATATACTAGTGGTTTTACCCGGCTTCTCTCGGTATTTGTGATATAAGCCGCTTAAATTGGAATCCGGAACAGGAACTGAAACAGGAAACTGGAACCGGAACTGAAAAAGGAATCCTGAACCGGAACTGAAAAAGGAATCTGGATCTGAGACTGAAAACTGAATCAAAATCGAAATCAGAATCGAAACCGATATCGATATCGTCGTCATAGATAATTAAATTTTTTCGATACCGTCACGGATTCTACGAACCAAAACTTACATACATACATACATGGAAAGTCTCTTTCGAAATTATATATTAGATACACCTATGTCTAGCATTATTTTGTATCAAAAATTTGTTGTTAGGTCATTTATAATTTTCTTGTAAGAGCTGAGAGTCAATTGAGCTAAATCCGGTAAATATGATTTTTTTATTCGAATCATCATCATCATCGACAGCCATTCGCCATCTAAAGTTATGAATTTTTCTCCAATGCGCTTCTATTCGTCTTTGTTTTGGTCAACTCTTATCTATCTTATTTCACACATTTTTCAAATTTCATCCACCCCACTATTATTCGCTTTTTAAGGGATCAGCTAATTGCTATTTCAATCTTTTTACTCTCTCCACTATATCATACTTCTCACCCACGTATTTCGTTTCCTATCTTTACTCGCAATGCAGAGCATACATACATATGTAGCTCTATACATTTTTGAATGCATTGAATTCCTACAAATTTGAATGCAGAATTTTGCCATTTAATACGCAATCCATGCCCCATCTTTGGAAAAACACTGTAATCCAGTACTTTTTATTTTTATGCAAAGTGAAATTTTGGATTTGAATGTGAAATTCATTCGCTCAAATGTATCCATCATAAGTTTTGGACCATTGTGGCATTACAGGAAGAACCTAATGCGCCACAATGGCCTACAATTGAAAAATATATAAAAACATGATATAAAAACAAGTTAACTGTAAATAAAGGAAAAAAGCAAAAGCAGAAAACATGGTAAAATAAAATAATAAAAAAAATAACAAAAGGAAAATAATACATCATTCAGAGAGGAAAAAAAATATAACAAAAGTGTAAAAATCAAAAATAAAATCCATAAATCCCATTCTTTGTTTACACTGAACAAAATCAAAATAGTATATAAAAATTTACAAAGGAGAAAGAAAAAGTAAAATAAAATAAAACAAAATATGAATAAAAAATAAAATCACAACGAGGCCCAAATAGAAGAGAGTAGATTAAAATTCCACTCATACATCACATTCAAATTAAAAAATTTATGATAAGCGCACGTTACCAGATATATATGTTAAAATAATATCCGATAATCTACGCTCCCCAAGGTGGAAAATATCACATTCAGGGACAGCAGCAACGATTTAATTGAGAAGTCGAATAGCTCTTGGAATAGGAGCCATTCGAAAAAGAACTGTGCGAGCAGCAGGTACAACCATCAAATGATGATGCCTACCACGCACATAATTATTAGGGACATAAAGTCCCAACTGTTCCAGCAACAACGGGCATGACGTATTACCACGCAATAGCTGGAGAACTGCTGTAGCTTCTCTTCCTTCGCTGGTGACTTTGTTCCACGGCCCATCTTGGATCCCACTTCTGACACCAGTGTTGCGTAGGGGTGGGTGTAGGATCCAAGTAAAAGGCCAACAGTCGTTTCACAGCATTTATTGATGATTTAGGAGATACACGTATTGCCATTGTTCAGTCCAGAAAGAATTATATCGCCTACGTACCGCCTTATAAAGGGTAGATCTCTCAGGACGCCTAATCTGTTTACCTGTTGTATAGTCACGTATTCGGATATGTATTTCCAAGACATTGGGTCTTCCCGTACCGATTCTGAGAAATAACTAATAACGGTCATTGTTTAGCCTAAATGCACTTAGAGTCCAGATATAATCTTTGGAAGTAAGTGCATGCATTTAGTTAATCCGATAACAGATATCCGTTGGTCTAAGTGCAATTCGCTCAATCCGCGGCGTACGTAACAATATTAATATATAAATATATTCTAATGTAGAAAATTTGAATTTATTTCATTACTGTTTACATTACACATATAAACAAAAACAAATATTGATGTTCTGTGAAATTTCATATATGAGCCGTTTTATTTGAAAGTGGCAGAATATATTATATTATATATATATATATATATATATATATATATATATATATATATATATATATATATATATATATATATATATATATATTGCTGTCGGTTCCCTCATCACTGAGGATCGTGACTATGATGTGCGGTCAACCAGCTGCCTCCATTCAGTTCTAAATTCGGCCAGGCGAAGACTTGCTACCGTGGAAGCGCCCGTCGCTGCAGATACTTGGTCAGTCCAGCGTGCGGGGGATCTGCCTCTGGCTCTTCTGCCTTCGACGCTACCAACCACAACCAACCGCTCCAGGCTCTCCTCACCTCTTCGTGCAATGTGGCCAAAGAACTGCAATATACGTTTCAGGCATATTGTTGACAATCTATCCTTGATTTTCAATTCTTCAAGAATAGACACATTCGTGCGTTTGTCGGTCCAAGGCACGCGCAGTAGCCGTCTCCAGGACCACATCTCGAAGGCATCGATTCTCCGTCTATCCGCCGCCTTCATGGTCCACGTCTCGACACCATAAAGGCAGACAGAAAAAACGAGACTCTTCACGAGACGGATTTTGACAGCAGTTGTAATGGCTCTATTCTTCCAAATCTTCGTTAGTTGTGACATTGCCGATTTTGCTAATGTAATCCGGCGCCGTATTTCCAATTCGCTGCCGCCGTTGTTAGATATGAGTGACCCCAGATAGACAAAATTATCAACCACATCTATACCGTTTAAAGCTGAGTTGTTGTTTTGCAGCTGTTGGTGACGGTCAATTATCATAATTTTTGTTTTGGGGCGGTTTATCTGGAGGCCAAGCACATTACTCTCTGTCTCAACACGACGGATCAGTTCGGCCATTTCTTCATGATTATTAGCTATGAGCGTTGTGTCATCCGCATACCGAAGATTGGATAGTTTTTTTCCACCAATGGACACTCCACCCTTCCAACCATCCAGTGCTCTACGCATTATATACTCTCCATATATATTAAATAGGTCTGGAGATAATATACACCCTTGCCTTACTCCACGTTGTACTCGAAAATTTGTCGAGTTTAGCGAATTGATTCGAACTACTGCATTGTTATCATTATACAAGTTATGTATTATCTTTACAAGATGCATGGGGACTCCCATGTCCAGTAGAACTTTCCACAGATAGTCCCAGTTCACAAAGTCAAAAGCTTTTTTATAGTCTATAAAACAAAGAACGGCTGGAGTTTGAAACTCCCGACATTTTTCAATGAGTTGACGTATATTCAGTATTTGTTCCCTCGTCCCTTTGCCTTTTACAAACCCTGCTTGTTCGTTCGGTATTTGCCATCCAAGGTAACTGCTCAAACGATCTTTAATTATATACAGCAATACTTTACTAGAGTGCGATATTAAGGCTAAGGTCCTGTAATTCTCGCATTTTTTTGTAGATCCTTTCTTGTGTAAGGGAATGAATATTGAATTGACCCAATCTTTCGGCCATACTCCGTTTACCCAGATCTTGTTGCACATATTACATAGCGCCTTTATCGCAGTTTCACCAAGCTCTTTCAGAAGTTCAGCTTGTATACCATCGCTGCCAGGAGACTTTTTACATTTCAGTTTCTTTATGGCATTTACAACTTCAGATGTCAAGATGTCAGGCTCCCTGACATCATCAATTAGGGAAACAATTGAGGTCGACGAACTACCACTGTACAATTCCGAACAGTATTCTTTCCATCGGTTGAGTATCACATCAATATCTGTAAGCGTGTTTCCAAATTGATCATCTATTGTCCAAGTTTTGGGTGAAAATTTTTGAGTGACGATTTTTACTTTGTGAAAAATATCCCTTGCCTGATTCTTTAATGCGTGTTTTTCTATCTCCTCACATATGTCATTTATATATTTAGCTTTATCCCGCCTACAACTCCTTTCAAAATTATTATGTAAAAAGAGAAAAAAAGCGCGCGAAAATTTTTTTCCACAAATCATCACATGGTCAACATTAATCGACCATCAAACTGAGTCATCAAAAAACTATCAATTAACTTCATTTCTACCAACTGTCTTTTCACTTTATCTATGTACATATGTAAGCACGTAATAACAATAGATACATTTTTGTTTTGTTTTTCTTCAAAGCACATAACAGCGATTATTTTATTAGTTACCCAAAAATAACATATGTACATAAGAAATAAACGTAGCATTCATAGATCCATAGTATCTCATTAATCATTAAATTCATAATATTTTCTAAATTCACACTATTCCTTAATTTAGGGGGGCGAGTGCCCCCCTATGGCCCCCCCAAATTACGTCTCTGAAAAAAATGCATAATATTTTCAATTAATGTTAATCGAAAATCGGGATTTTGGGGAGGGGGCTCCTATCCTATATTTCTATTTACATGGATGTGTCTAGATTAGGAATAGATTTTATATTCGGAAACTGTTTAAAATTGTGTATTTAAATCTTACTATATCATCGAAGTATAATCAAATGTTATTTTGAAAGTATGGAGTAAATTTAAATCGCTGTTTGATGATGAATCGTCTTATCAAAATTGTTTTAAGCAATTCTGTTTATATTATTCACGAAAATTTGTTTATTCACATTTATATTTCAGTAGTTAGTTGTTACATAGGTATTGGTATATACATAATATTGACGTTGGAATAGGCCCACGCAAATTTTGAAACTTACATGATTCGAGTATATAAAAAAAGTTAGCCGATCCTTGGGCTGTTAAAGCAGGTATTAGTTGTTTGTGTATATAGTAAGAAATTTGTTTTGTTGAAATACCCAAACTTTAGGTCCCAGAGTTGCAATATCCTATAAATAGTTAAAAAGTTATTTACTTTTACTGAGGGCCCATATTTTCTAACAGATAGTGGGGCCCACATGCCATCGGGCATGTTCGCTTGTATGGCCAGTCCGCCACTGTATATATATATATATATATATATATATATATATATATATATATATATATATATATATATGTATATATATATATATATATGTATATATATATATATATATACATATATATATATATATATATATATACATATATATATATATATATATATGTATATATATATATATATATATATATATATATATATATATATATATATATATATATATATATATATATATATATATATATATATATATATATATATATATATATATATATATATATATATATATATATATATATATATATACATATATATATATATATATATATATATATATATATATATATATATATATATATATATATATATATATATATATATATATATATATATATATATATATATATATATATATGTATATATATATATATATGTATATATATATATATATATATATATATATATATATATATATATATATATATATATATATATATATATATATATATATATATATATATACATATATATATATATATATATATATATATATATATATATATATATATATATATATATACATATATATATATATATATATATATATATATATATATATATATATATATATGTATATATATATATATATGTATATATATATATATATATATATATATATATATATATATATATATATATATATATATATATATATATATATATATATATATATATATATATATATACATCGGGCATGTTCGCTTGTATGGCCAGTCCGCCACTGTATATATATATATATACAGTGGCGGATATCGACCATCAAACTGAGTCATCAAAAAACTATCAATTTACTTCATTTCTACCAACTGTCTTTTCACTTTATCTATGTACATATGTAAGCACGTAATAACAATAGATACATTTTTGTTTTGTTTTTCTTCAAAGCACATAACAGCGATTATTTTATTAGTTACCCAAAAATAACATATGTACATAAGAAATAAACGTAGCATTCATAGATCCATAGTATCTCATTAATCATTAAATTCATAATATTTTCTAAATTCACACTATTCCTTAATTTAGGGGGGCGAGTGCCCCCCTATGGCCCCCCCAAATTACGTCTCTGAAAAAAATGCATAATATTTTCAATTAATGTTAATCGAAAATCGGGATTTTGGGGAGGGGGCTCCTATCCTATATTTCTATTTACATAGATGTGTCTAGATTAGGAATAGATTTTATATTCGGAAACTGTTTAAAATTGTGTATTTAAATCTTACTATATCATCGAAGTATAATCAAATGTTATTTTGAAAGTATGGAGTAAATTTAAATCGCTGTTTGATGATGAATCGTCTTATCAAAATTGTTTTAAGCAATTCTGTTTATATTATTCACGAAAATTTGTTTATTCACATTTATATTTCAGTAGTTAGTTGTTACATAGGTATTGGTATATACATAATATTGACGTTGGAATAGGCCCACGCAAATTTTGAAACTTACATGATTCGAGTATATAAAAAAAGTTAGCCGATCCTTGGGCTGTTAAAGCAGGTATTAGTTGTTTGTGTATATAGTAAGAAATTTGTTTTGTTGAAATACCCAAACTTTAGGTCCCAGAGTTGCAATATCCTATAAATAGTTAAAAAGTTATTTACTTTTACTGAGGGCCCATATTTTCTAACAGATAGTGGGGCCCACATGCCATCGGGCATGTTCGCTTGTATGGCCAGTCCGCCACTGTATATATATATATATATATATATATATATATATATATATATATTATATATATATATATGTATATATATATATATATATATGTATATATATATATATATATATATATATATATATATATATATATATATATATATATATATATATATATATATATATATATACATATATATATATATATACATATATATATATATATATATATATATATATATATATATATATATATATATGTATATATATATATATATATATATATATATATATATATATATATATATATATATATATATATATATATATATATATATATATATATATATATATATATATATATATATATATATATATATATATATATATATATATATATATATATATATATATATATATATATATATATATATATATACATATATATATATATATACATATATATATATATATATATATATATATATATATATATATATATATATATATATATATATATATATATATATATATATATATATATATATATATATATATATATATATATATATATATATATATATATATATATATATATATATATATATATATATATATATATATATATATATATATATATATATATATATATATATATATATATATATATATATATATATATATATATATATATATATATATATATATATATATATATATATATATATATATATATATATATATATATATATATATATATATATATATATATATATATATATATATATATATATATATATATATATATATATATATATATATATATATATATATATATATATATATATATATATATATATATATATATAATATATATATATATATATATATATATATATATATATATATATATATATATATATATATATATATATATATATATATATATATATATATATATATATATATATATATATATATATATATATATATATATATATATATATATATATATATATATATATATATATATATATATATATATATATATATATATATATATATATATATATATATATATATATATATATATATATATATATATATATATATATATATATATATATATATATATATATATATATATATATATATATAGAGCTTCATTTTTGATTTCTTTGATTCTAATTTTAATTTGATATGTGAGCTTATTTTTAATGTTTTCAATGCTGGATTTTTTGATGTTTGCCAAATTTTACGGAGTTTATTTTTACTTTTAATTAGATTTGCAACAAAGTCAGTTATCTCTAGTTTGTGTTCAATGTATTGTATCTTAGGTATGTGAAGGTGTTGTTGTATTGTTGTGTTGTTGTTGTATCTTTGGTATGTGAAGAGTTATTGATTCCGTCAGGTGTATTATGGAGCTGCCGATTTCTGTTTTCTGTAGGTGTATTACGACATTTAAAAAAACATGTACAATAGGGTAAAATAATATTACAGTATATATTTTTAAATTAAAATACAAAGGCAATTGACACAAGACAAGAATAAATAATAATCCAATATTTAGTAGACTCTCCTTTTGCTTTTATGAAGGCCTAAACACGTGCCCGCATGGAAAATACGTTGTTTTTAGCATTTCGTCCGAAATTTCTTCAAACCATACATTTTCAATAGTATTTTTTTTAACTCATAATTTGTCCCACGGTGTTGTTTTTATTTCCTTTGCTTTGTAATGGATCCCAAAATTTGCGATAGGGTGTAAGTCGGGACTTTTGTCTGACCATTGTAGTAAGGAATACATACTTTCTCTTTGTATTATTTTGTGTGTAAAAAAATAGCCATGCAAACTTAATAAACTGCTGTTAAATTTGTGCGATGATATCAATCACTTATTTTAAATACAATAAATACCATTTTTGCCCGACGACAATTTGCAAATACGGCCTGAAATTTGCAGTCGGTTGACTCCGACAAATGTTGCTCAATAGAAGGCAGCGAACATGTTTCCAAAATATTTTCATAGTCTATAATCTTCATTGTGCCATTGACAATATGGTGCGCCCTCATGCTGTAATACGAAAAACATCCCCAAATCATTTTGCCGCCCGGTTTTTAACTGTTATCGTAACATACTGATCACTAAAACATTCGTCCGGATATTCTCCTCACCCAGTTTATTCCATCGGAGTCCCAAAGATTAAACTTGCTCTCGTCAGTAAAGATTACATTCTCCAAATCATCTTGGGTCCAAATTTAATGGAATTTTCCCCATTAAAACCGTTTTTTTTTATAGGCGTTTAAACAATTAAAATCCAACAAGACGAGTGGGTTGCGAAAAGTCAAACAAATACGGCAACTACTTATTAAACGTCACATTGATTTCGCTAATTTGGACGTGGTTATTACGATTATTTTTCACTATCAAATTATATATTTCTTTTTTTTTCATTTTTAAATGCTTTTTATTATTACTAAATCTATTTTAATAGCTACTGATCTACTGATCATTTTCTATTTTATAATTTAATTTAATTTGGTTAGTAATCATAGTATTATATACATAATTCTAATGTTAATGTACAGCATAATAGGAAAAATAGCGCAAAAACCTATGCCATCGAATTATATGAAAACTGATTGCAATATCCATCGTTGACAAAACTGCGCAAAATAGCAAAGTTTCAAAACGATTTGAGGACTAGAAATTTTAGCTCAAATTTTTGCGATAGAAAGCTAATAATAGGCTTGTAAAAATTATTATTTTACGTGAATGTTTTTCGATTGCTGAAAAGTTGGTCTGCATGGATTTTACACAGGGGTATAAAACAAAACCTGCATTAAATTACGTGGTGAATTGAAACGAAATCGTTTTTCCATTCGTCGTTTTACAAAAAGACACAGACGTAGAGTCGTAATGGCTCAATTTACCCTTCGTCGTTCACTTGTGTAGGGTGTCAATTGAAATTTAGTGCTCGGCTTTCGAATATGTATATGTGTATGTAGATAGATAGTGATAGATAGCGCTAGATAGTGAACTATGAGCCCTAACTCGTGATTTACGCCATCGGCAACCTCCTGTGGGTTATACACACACATACACACACACACACACTACACTATACAGATTTAATGAATATATCATTTTTAGAAGATAAATATTTGCATGAATTAAAGCTCCGTTACCTAATAAAATCACTATTAATAGATATGCAAGTTGTTGGTTTTTTAATATGCATATGTTTGTATAATCATAAATTTGGTTGAAAGTGTTTCAATGCAATATGCTGAAGCTAATGTTTTCATTGATATATTTAAAGCGATTTCTAAATTAATGGGGATTCAGTAATTTTCTTGTTTCTCTGGAGAGGCTATACGTATGATAAAAAAACGGACGCGATGAATGTATGTGGCGGACGCGTGGATTTTAGAACACCAGGAATATACGTTATGCATAGGATGTGGTGTGACGACCGATCGTGTTGAGGAGACGCGGAGAAGCGGGGAAACATAAATTTATTTCAATTAGTGTATCAATTCCTTTCTGATAACACCAGTTGAAATCAACTGGCATAACACTACTTAGTACATATGATTAGGGCCGTAGAGAAAAAATCCGTGTCCCAGTGCAAATTTTGAAATCCGGGCCCCCCCTTGACCAATTTTAGTAAAAAAAAATTTTTTCAAAATATATAAAAAAGTGATGTGGGTACTTCAATTAATATTGTTGCTAATTAATAAAACTATATTTCTTATTAATTTATATAAATAAATACAATACATTGAAACAAATGAAATTAATTAAATAGGTAAAATCAGTTACTAGAAAACAGTTATACCATTTTTTTTAGTGTCCAAAAAAACTTAAGAGTGTAAAAGCCAAATAATGCTTTTATACATTTGCTAAAAATGTAGATATAATTTGCGGGGCCCCGGGCCCTCTTCGAAAGCCGGGACTGGATTATTTGCATACCCTTTCCCCCCCTTTCGTCGGCCCTGTATATGATTATAATGGTACATTGGTATTTTTTCCGAAAGGTTTATTTGTTTCTGTTTCTTGTTGTAGTCGAAACTTCTATGGGAAATAATAAGAAAATTGTATTAATATTTTCATCATCAACATTGTTTACAACCATTACAAGTACATATAATGTGAAGAGATTCCAAAAGGGAAACTTCTTGACTAATGAAAATTTGAAAGTGTTTTGGTTGAAGTGTATTTTTATTGTTTTGAAACGTTGATATGAAAAATAAAAATATGCAACCAAAAGAAATCCATTCACAAGAATAAACATATATAGTATTTGAAACTTCAAAATGAATTTTAGGTTACTACTAGCTTAACCCGGCATGCGTTGCAATGCCACAATACCGCATGCAATTCCCGTTACCGTTCCCTTTCTCGTTCTCGTTCTCGTTCCCGTTTCCGTTCCCGTTCCCATTCTCATTCCTGTTCCCGTTCCCGTTTTCGTTCCCGTTCCCATTTATCAGAAAAATGCAGGCAGCGAACTCATTTGAAATAATTCGCAACACGAAAATATTTGAAATTATTGCGTTGCAATGACACTCATTCCCGTTTTTCCTGTTCTCGGTCCCATATTTTACCATTTTTTTTTCACAGTAATCTTCCCGAACATGCATGCAGCAAATCCTGAAAGTTTCATTGTAATCAGCTTAGTAGTTTAGGAGCCTTTTTGAGACACACAGACAGACATTCATTTTTATATATACATATATAGATGAGTATATGTTTGATTTATGTATGTTTATTTTTACATGATTTGAATTTAATTTGTCAATTAATGTCTGTGTTATGCGTTAATGTTTGTTTTTCAAAAGAAACTTGTCAAACAAACCTTGGAAATGTTTTTCAGTTTATATAATAAATTGAAATCTGAAAGTTTTATTAAAAACTTTTCAAGCATGTATAATGTACATAAAATATATGAACCGTTATAATTGAAAGTGGCAAAAGTCGAATTTTCTTCATTTCAAAAAATATCTCGTAAAACTTGTAAAATGTTTTGCATGTTTTGCGTTTAAGAATATTTAAAAATACTGATTGCCTGCAATACATACATATATTCTGCTTTTCCCAAATTCTGGACATATGGAATTAAAACAAGTGATAACAATTTGTGAACAGAAATAGCGTTTTTGGAACTGGAAATTGTATTTAAATTCAAAATTCAAATATAACGCCTCATAATTTTTTATTTATTTTAAAATTTATATTTACCATGGTGCCATTGCGGGACCCAAGGTGACAACTTGGTCCAAATTTGTACATTAATGTACACATTGTATATAAATTTATCAAATTATTAATTTTAAATTAAAAATTATATTCAAATAATGGTGACAAATGAGGATAGGTTGCCAATTTTTTTGGATCCATTTCAACAATTAAATCAGATAAATTTGCAAATTCTGATAGGAAACGATTAGCCTGGAGTCATATACATATGTATAATATGTACATAATTTACACGGGTTTTATTTCAATAAAATGTGAAATATCGAATCTACAATACATATGCATACATACATATATGTATATACAACACTATTTTCAAGAATAATATATTATTATACATATATATTTTTGATTTTTAAATGCTTTTTATTATTACGAAATTATGTTCACAATACATCTTATATCTATTTTAATAGCTACTGATCTACTGATCATTTTCTATTTTACAATTTAATTTAATTTGGTTAGTAATCACAGTATTATATTATTGTAATGTTAATTTAAAGCATAATAGGAAAAAGAGCTCAAAAACCTATATATGTTCATAATACATCTAATACATAATATTAATTAAAGACTCTCTAAAGTCGATGACCTAAAGTAGATTGTGTTTAGGTAATCTGTGTTTATACCTGAAGGGTATAGACATTTTGTTGTAATCACCGAAACTCTTCACAAGTGTGCTAGTATGGTTATTAGTGATTCTGTCATAGAATCTACTGGTTAGTTTGTTAGTAATGTCTGTAACAAACGGAATATTATATATGGCATGCAGTTTTTTCAGGTTAGTATATATGGGTGTATTATAAATTATTTTTAGGGATTTATTTTGTATTACTTGGAGCTTGGAAAAGTTAGTATTCGAGGCGTTATTCCATACAGGTGAAGCATACGTTAATAATGGTAATATGAGCGCGCGATATAATTTTATTTTGTTTAGCGTTGATAAAGAACTATGGCGATTAAATATTGGATATATTGAGGATATACCCCGCATCGCCTTGCATTTCGCTGCCTCAATGTGAGGTGCCCATCCTCATTCTTTTATCGAACGTTACTCCTAAATATTTTATTACTTTACTCCTAAATATTTAGAATTATTATTTTATACTCCTAAATATTTAGAATTTTTGAAAGCGTGCAAAGTAAGCTAATGGGTCGATAATTGGCCGGGTTTTTTGAGCTTTTATCGGGCTTAAGTATGGGAATTACGTTGGCTCTTTTTTAGGGATATTTGGGATATTTGGTGAAGGAGTTTTAATGGTCGGTAGCTTTGGGAAGTTATGATCGTTAACGACCGGGATATTTTGTGACTGCACCACTGGGAGTTTCCAAAGGTTGGCTTTGACAATTGATGCTCGATTCTTCCTCGATTCCAGCATTTTCAGATAGCTCTGTCTTTTTGGACAGTCTTTGAAGTTAGCGGGGTGAGATCCTGAACAGCCTGAGCAGACAACAGGGGTAACTATCCCTTGATTGCATTGTGCGGTGAGGTGAGCGCCGGCACATTTGACGCACTTGGCCTGCCGATTGCAGTTTTTTGCAGCGTGTCCATATTCTTGGCATCTGAAACATTGAGTAATATTTTGAGATTTACTAGTATACTTAACGACACTGACCTTTGTGTAACAAATGTACCGGATTTCTTTAATCTTCTTTGCCGATACCGGTGGCTCGAAGAACACCAAGTATAGTTCGGTGGCGTTGCTCCTAGGCTCCTTCGTCTTCATCTGTATGACTTTGGTTACTGGGAATCCCTGTCTGATGATGTCATCTTTAATATCGGCTTCCGGCAATTTCGGCAAGCCACGTACGACACTTTTTATTTCCTTTTCCTCCTTCCTGGAAAAGGTATGGAATTGCCGGTCCGGTGTCAATCCATCCCGATGTTTTTCAAGTCTTCAAGACTTTTACATTGTATCTTGACATTATTTTGAACAATTTAAGTCATTGTGAAGTCTTTTACAAACTTCTTGATCGATTCGATCATGCTGCCGTGAGTGCCAGTAGCTGTCGTGATGATGGGCGGGATTCTTCCACCGATTCTGGGGACATCGGAAACTTCCGAGAGCCCTTCAAATTTGTTTTTCTCCTGAATTTTAAATTCAGGAGCAACATCTTTTACGTTCTTTGCCGTATGTTTTTGAAACTGCCACTCGGTCTCCATCTGAGCGGTCTTAGAGCAGCCTGGTTAAGGAGCTTCGCTTGTAGTTATCAGTGTCTTCTTCAGTCGTTTTTTCAGGTTGGATCCTCGCATGGTGCCAACATGTGTTCTTTTGGTGTTCGTTTTGTGGGAGGTGCTTGTTGTGTATGTTAAAAGGTGTGGGTTTTTTGACGGTATGGCGTACCGCTGTATTATGAGCGCTCGCACAGAAAGTACGTCTTCGGTACGTCCGTTCGCACGGAGCGTCGAGAGACGAGTGATATATATGATTGACATGCAACCTATCAAACTTCTAAAACGTAACTAAACATGACTTGGGAAACTTATAACGGACAGTGAAAGTTTTGCGGAATATTTTATTCAGTTCAAGCTATTTGGTTTTTAATTAAACATTGGGGATCTCTGATACGTTTCGTAATCGAATTCACTCTTCTTTTACGGCCTCCTGTCGAGAGCACATTGTCGTTTACCTGAGCCAAGATAGCGAGCCAACGATGCGCATTGCACATGCGAAAATTTGCATAGCGACTGCATTCAAGTACCCGTCCGATGCGAACGAAATAAATAACTGTATTTTTTGCGTTTACATTTCTCATTCGCTAACTATCAATCACCGAGTCTTTTCGGATGTTGGGTTTTTGCATGCCGTCTAAGTCTAAAAATTATTACGATTGAAGCGCAAACTCTAGCGAATTCTCTCCGAGGGCCATCTTTAACTGTTTCCCCGGGGTATCAATCACCGCGTGCCATTGTGCGTGCCACGCCTGTTTCGCGTTTTTCGCGCATAGATTTATTTATTTTTCCTCTTACACGTACACACGTCTGTCTATGTGTGTATGGGGGAGGGGAAATACCTTATGCGCGTAGCCATCATCACGCCATTTTTCATGCTGACTAAGCGCCATCGGACGACAATGCGTGATGAATGGACCGGTTCAAAGTTGGGCAGCACCGTTATTTCTGAATTTTTTTTTGTTGGTACCAGTGACATTGTGCTTTTTCTTGTTTTGTTCGTCGGAGATGCTGTGAAAACAATAATAAACTATTTCAAGGGTGTGGGTGTGTCTATGTGTTTATGTGTGTGGGAAAAGTTTTGTTCGTCTACACTTTTAAAGTCTGGTTGAATTTGAATTTTAAAGGATTGAGAGGATTTTTCAGTGAATTCAATTGGATTGAATCGAACGTGCTCAATTTAGCGGATGAGAATACGGGCGATTCGTTCCAATTTGTATGTCTCGTATGTTACATATGTATAGCTTTTGTACATATGTATTGCGACAGTCGTTATTTGAATATTGTGTTGTTTTAAACGGATTCAACCCTCATGTTTGATATTTTGATAATCATAACTTTATAAAAATAATGTACTGAAACGCTGAAAGGTTTCGGAGAAAAACATAAAAAAATTATTTGAATCTCTGTAATTATAGTATTACTTCCGCTCGAGGTAACAATATTAATATATGAACTTCATCAAACATGTAAAAATTTTTAGTCCTATTCGTTGAGCGTTTTAGGAAATAATTCCATTCGAAATCTTGTAAAAGAGGATACCTATTCATAAGGAGGGGTGGGTACCACGTTAAACCAATTTAAAAAATGAAAACAAATTTTCATCGTAACAGTAAGCATTTCAGCAACTGACACTAAGTTTTAGTGTGATAGGATTAAAGATATTTAACTTACCTTTAACCCTAGTCCGGATAAGGTATGTACAACAGCCCCACTCGCCTCTTAAAATTTCAATAACTAATTTATAGAAAAAAATGGATAATATCCTTCTACTATTTATTTATTATAATAAAATATTTTAAGACTGAAGCATTCTTCAGAAAAAAATTAAACCAATTTTGCAAGGCAACTGGAAACAAAGGAGGATCTATAGGACCCACTAAGACAGTTAGTATGGGATTATGCATTTTTCAAAGTTCTTCTGCATTTTATCACATTCAATGATAAAAAAGTAAAGTAAATGTCAATGAGAAAAATACAAAATTATTACTATTTCACAGTAATTCAGTGCTGCTTGTATGTAATATCATTTTATCAAAATGCTTTTAAAATATTGTCTTATTTCCCATGTGTTTTACAGAATGTTTTATACCGAAGAATGCTTGAACATACAGACGAATTTTAATTTCAGTTAGAGGTTGTAATATACATACATAGAATGCATATATTGTTTATTCTGATGTTACTTTTCTGACATTACGCTGTCATTTCATTGTACGTAATGTACATATGTATGTACAAAGCGTGAACACACGTGACTTAAACATACATATATTTCCACGTTGAGTGAAAAATAAATTTAACTCACACACTACTTGCGCATTGCGAATTTTTGGCAAAAGTGTACGAACTTTGCACGTATTCGCGTCACGAAATTTGGTATGCCGACATCAAAAGAATTTCCGTTTTAGAATAGAGAAAGTTCGACTACTCTTTTTTTTAGTCCGCTAAGTAAGCTAGACTTCAAAGTGAAAATGCCTTTTTATATTATAATTACGTCAATGCGAAGACGACGATGGAATATAAGTTTGCGAAGTGCTTGGTAAAACTTGAAATGGAATTATTATACAGTTTGCTTATTTATCCACCACGAAATTATGTCTCAATTAAATATACAGTAAAACTTTAAAGTGTCTTAAGCAGATAAGTTTCCAAAAGAAAATTCATAAATACAAGATATCAATTATGTAATTTCTTATTACTTTTTCCTTTCTAATGAAAGGTTAATACCTTACACTGTAGAGCTAGGCGAAGGGGGAGGGAGGGAGGGAGGGGGTCAAAATCGTCAAAATTGAATTTGGGTTTTAAATGAATTCCCAAATTTTTACGTCAAAAAATATTTTTAAGTGCATTCTATGTATGTACATACAATGTAAATTCATGTGTTTCCGTAATGTGTGTGTGTCGTACGAAACAGCAGCAACCTACACGACCTATTCATATTATACAACAGTATATTTAACCGAAACGTGTAAGGCAGAAATGTGGAACTATGGAAATATATACACACATGACGATTCATAGTGGTGTATGAAACAAAAGTGTTGCCATGCGCATCTGAATATTTTTGGAAACCTCATATTGTGACAATATTGATTCGATGATACGATACGATGGCCTTCCTGGTATATACATACATATATATACCTGGTATATACATACATATGTATATATACCTACATACATACATATAAATAAATAAATAAATATATATACCTCGCTTGGAGATGTTAGGATGTGCGATTTTGAAGCTGAAGGGGTCTGTTGGGCCTGACGGCGTGCCCCCTGACGTATTAAAGGCATGCTGTAATTCGTTCTTAGGGCCTCTTCAGTTTATTTTTAACCTTATTCTTGGTTCTGATAATTATCCTGAAAAATGGAAACTATCTAGAGTCATTCCTATTCATAAAAGTGGCTCTAAAAATGAGGTTGAAAATTACAGACCTATTGCTATCATCTCGGCTATTCCCAAAAATTTTGATAATATCCTTCACCGTTTGATTCTTTTACAGTTCAAAAGATTATTGTGTGATGAACAGCATGGTTTTTCACCATGTCGTTCCACTACCACTAATCTTGCCTGCTATTCATATTAAACCATGTCTAAAGTTGACATAGTTAAAAATTTAAAGAAAACTACAATAATTGTTTTTCGGATAGTTGCATCGGCAAAGGTGGACTATAACTTTGGCTTGCTCAGTCACCTGATTTGACCATTGTACAAATTTTCGTCTGATTACGGGCTTAGGAGCTCATTTACACAAAATAAGTAATTACAAAATAGCAGATAATCAGAAAAATGTAAAAATCTTTTAAAAACCTGAAGAAGAGATAAAACCCAAAATTACCAAAACGGAAGTGAGACGAAGGACTCTAGTATGTATTAGAAATCGGAATTTGAACATAAAGAACAAATAATTTTAGTTTTATTTGAAAATTAGACGATAACATTAAAGTCGCTTGTGAATGGCCTGTTCGGTCGCTTGTGAATGGCTGGTCGGCGCGCTTCCTTGATTAGGTTTTACACCTTAATTTTGATAATTAGCAAGAAATCTGCATGAGTGATATCTTAATAGAAAGAACAACAAACAGCCATGTTTTTATAAAGGTTTTACCTGTTAAAATAATTTTTGTTTATTTTTCATATACAAAAAAAAATATCGGATTTTTCCTACTTGACAAATTTTTGAAAACTTATGGTGCCTCTATTATTTTTTTCTGTTGACACAGATGGTTGTATTTGTTTTTATTTGATTGAATAAACATTAGACAAACAAAAAAAAATAATAACTGACTAATAATTTCACTGGCAAACAAGTAATCGAAACAAATCAAAATTTACTAAATTCATTAAGTACTTTTGACCGTTGGACGTTTGGCTGAACTGACATTTGCCCGATTGTGTATATGTAGAAAGCCCACTGAAAACAGATATATTATTCAAAGTGTCCGTTCCGTCATAAATCCGTCAACCTAATGTCGGTAAGGCCAGGCGTCTGTCGGCCTAGTTTCCGTCGGCCATGTATCTATTTGGCCAATAGTCCGTCAACCATCAAGTATATTTAAAGTATAAACAAAACATCGTAACTGCAACCATTTGGTATCTTAAATCATGCCATAACCGTGGACGATTTAATTTTTATTTTTCAGTAAAAATCATGCTTTATATATGTACATATATACATTGCTTTTTGATCAAATATGCATGCATAATAGCACAGGTATTCGAATATATGATTATGAATACACACACACACACACACACACATCGGTATATGTAGATACATGCCATACATATTATATATTAGCATATGAATCGGAACACCGCTTTGACAATCGCATATAATCCTGACAATTATATCGCGCACTCTCACTTTACCCACGGGAATATCTACTTTTGTTTCCGCGCCGTTCCGCGTCGTTACCCCAAAGCCCCCATCAGGTTCCCTCGGAAAATTGTTCTTAACATTTTAATAGCTTTCGTAGAGGAGAGGGTGGAATGGAACAATAGAGGGTTGCACATACCCTATGTAGCAACGAATTAAATATTTATACGGAACGCCCCCGTTCAGTTGGCAGCGGTTCATCTTCAACGTGTGTTAACAATCGCGGATACTAACGTTTGGATAATTGAGATATGAGAGAAATTTGAGAAGCCAATATCGATCAATATTTGAGTTTTTAAAAAATTTGAGGTGTAAAAATTAAAAATTAATAATTAATTCATTTCAAAAGATAGTATCCGTTTTCGGAATACGGCTTGTAATTTAAATTGATAAACACATTCGTACGAAACATAGGGCCGAGGGCAGCTACAACAAAATTGCCCTAATTACCGCCCGGTCAAATTCGGTTTAGTAAATATTTTTAGCCGGCGATAATTAAGAACAAAGTTTATATAACGAACAACACCTATAGTAGTAATAGTTTGTAAGCTGACTGTGTGAAATTATTCTGTAATTAGCTTTTGTTGTTAGTTTAAGCACGTTGGCAGAGAAGTGCGGTTAAAGCCGAATGCATTGTTTCGATACAAGTTAAAACAACCAACTAACCAACGGATAATTCCGTTTCGTTATGCAAAATCAAAATACTATTCGTAATTAAAGGATTAGTGCTACTGTTTTTTACCTCAAATTAAATATTTTCCATTTCAAATTAAATATTTTCCATTTCAAATTAAATAGTTTTTATTTTAAATTAATATAGTTATTCAATAACATGTAATAATTATGTATGTATATAACGTAATGTAAATATAGGGAAGACGAGCTTTGCTCGGAAGATGCATGATTACGGAGAGGATTTATTTTATTTATTTTTACATATGTACATATCTATATATGTACAAGGAAGGCCTAACAGGTAAACCCCAATAGACATAAGGGAAGACGAGCTTTGTTCGGAAGATGGATGATTACGGAGAGGATTTATTTTATTGATTTCTACATACATATGTACATATGTATATACCAGGAAAGCCTAACAGTTAAACTACAATATAAATAACCTATAACTACATTACTTTGCCATAACTTATAATTAGAGGTAGGATAGCCAAGGTGCCGCTTATTGTTCCATTTTTGTAAATCCTTTGTCATTTACAATATTTGAACAATACGCGGCACCTTCTGGGTCCGGGCTTTACTTATAATCGTTGGTAATGTGGAAGTATTTGTAAACTTATACAGTAGATTGAATGTCGTTGATTATTGTCTATTTCGTATCAATCCAATAAATAACAATAAATCAGTTATTTGAATGCAATCAGTGCCATTTTGAGCATAAAATCCATTGAAAAATAACGTCGAAACCAGCTTATTTGTCAAACGTTGATCAGCTGCCTTTAATCAGAAAATTTACTGGTGCACAGCGGCAAGTACATGTATACCTTGTCTAGTAAGAGTATCTGTAAATCTAGCGTTGTAAGCTTTAGCTAAAAATCGAAGCTGGTTTATGCACTTAATAGACAATGTATACTCTTGCGAGACTTGACACTTTTACTGTTACATATACCTGAATATATTATAGTGGAGAGAGTGAAGAGATTCAAATAGCAATGGGAGGGTCATGTAGTTAAAAAATGATGAATCGTGGAAAAAAAGAATTGCTGAAATGGTACCCGAGAGAGTGCAAAAGGTTGAAAGGAAGGCTGAAATGAATATTGGTGGACGCAATTAGAAAAATGTGTGGGGTGAGATGGAGGAGATTTGCGCAAAACAGAAATTAATGGAAACATGTTGGAGAAGCTTTGTCCAGCAGTGGATGGTGAATGGTGATGACGATTACTAAATGATTATTGTGTTAACCTAGACGTGGCTTACTTCCTGCAGCTTACTAGTATCATAAAAAATGTCAAAAGTTACAAAAGTAGTTTTTTTAAAGTTCAAAGATTCATTTCATTTAAAATTAAATCGGAAACAAGGGAAATTATAAATTTGGGATAAATCGTTGATAGAAAAAAGAAAAGTTATTATAGCTTATGTTTAACCGTTATGATGGTATTTAAATCATCTGAAAAACATATATTTATTATGTACTTAATATAAATATGTAATCACGAAATATAGTCAATCCTATAGCGCGATAGATCTGTTCTGCAAGAAATCGGAGAGTAGTTAGAAAGAAAAAGAGAATCAATGAAATTCTAAGAAAACATTATATAACGGACGTGATACATTATGTATATAAAGAATATAACATATCTTACAATTTATTACATTTTCACTTTATTTCACTTTATTTCACTTTATTTCACTTTATTTCACTTTATTTCACTTTATTTCACTTTATTTCACTTTATTTCACTTTATTTCACTTTATTTCACTTTATTTCACTTTATTTCACTTTATTTCACTTTATTTCACTTTATTTCACTTTATTTCACTTTATTTCACTTTATTTCACTTTATTTCACTTTATTTCACTTTATTTCACTTAATTTCACTTTATTTCACTTTATTTCACTTTATTTCACTTTATTTCACTTTATTTCACTTTATTTCACTTTATTTCACTTTATTTCACTTTATTTCACTTTATTTCACTTTATTTCACTTTATTTCACTTTATTTCACTTTATTTCACTTTATTTCACTTTATTTCACTTTATTTCACTTTATTTCACTTTATTTCACTTTATTTCACTTTATTTCACTTTATTTCACTTTATTTCACTTTATTTCACTTTATTTCACTTTATTTCACTTTATTTCACTTTATTTTATTTTATTTTATATTGTTCCATTACTGTTATACTTTTTTTTACATAGGAAAGTTGACTGTAAATACGAGTACATACATATACATATATGTACATACATATATGACTACTTCTTCAAAATGAAACCAAAATGGAAATAGTAACTAATCAAACTAAAGTAGTGTATACTTATTTCCAACATCAAAATTTAACCGAATGTACATATACATATATATGTATGTACATTTGCTTTACGTATTTCTTATATTCAAACATAAAGTTTAAGCGTTGTGTATATTGCAAACATGACTTCGGATCGAGAAAGAAGAGTGCAATTTTATAGGTTCACTATTTGGTCTACATATCTATTGTATATTTCAAAATCAGGACTGCACTCGTGGAAAACGCATATGCACTTTATCTACATAGGTATTGGGTGTGTCGTGAAAACACTTCACAAAGCTTCGGGTATATTGGTTTCGAGCAAGAAAAATCGCCGATCAGATGTTGCTTCTGACTGATTTCCTGTGGGATTGTAGACTTGAAAGATACCAAACTTTTAACGTCACTATGAATTTTCACTTTATTTTCTTATAAAGTAAGCGAAAATATCATGCATTATTATTGAAAGCAATATCTACAGTTGATAGGTTTGTTTAACCCAAGTTAATTAAATATGTATGCATGTTTGTATATATGTACATATGTAAATATGTACATATATATAATAAAAGGTTTTATGAATATACATATGTATTTCATAAAACCGAACCGTAGTAAACCGAAATAAAAATAATTGAGCAAATGGATTATTTAATATAATGCTTGTGAAAACATAATATAATATAATGTTTTATATTTAGTGAAAATAATAGGGACTAAAGATTTGTTTATACCAGCACAGTTCAAACTAGCAACTGCACGTTAACAGTAGTACGAATAATTTGTATATAAAATTATTATTTTGAATAAAAATACCAATAATTTTATTTTATTACCGCCATCTTATGTTTAAAACTAAAAACTGGATAAACGTCAGGCACTTTTCAGAAATTAAAATTTTAAACGCGTCTTAAAGGATATTTTTTCTCCATCGTAATGGCGGAGGATACATTTACTTATATTGATAACCAAAGATCAGGCCATAAAACAATAAAATATTATTGAAAGTAATTTCAATAACCTACACAAGGCCTTTCAAAATTTCGGCAAATTGGGTTTTCCATAATTTGTAGTTTTTGCATGTTCAGGCATAAAAGTATAGAAAATTTTATCGTAAGTAAGAATCCGTTGTTGTTTTATCTTAAAACAGATGTGTAAAATAACTTTGAAAGATGGAAATATTTCATATTTAATTACGTTTTCGAACACAAATTCATCTCAGCAGTGTTCTTATTCACGATAACAGGTTTTCAATGAGGTAAGACATTATTTTTTTAATATATTCTTGATAGTAGCTTATTTAAATCATTTAATTATTTGTGCGTATTCAGGATCTACCATTTTACGACTGTAATATATAATTCAAATTTCATTATTTGTAATATTTGTAATAATAATCTATGTATAATAATGGTCTTATGAAAGTTAATAATGTTTTTAACTCAATTTAATTTAAGCAATTGTTTTTTTGCATAATATAATACATATGTATGTAGAAATGATTTTTAAACGAGCCGAGCCGTATGTGTGGTTGGCCAAACTGCTAGGGATAAAGTGTGTGTGGTATGCATGGGAGAGACCGGATGCGTGTTGTTATGGTCACTTGTTGGAGAACAAGCCCGAAGACATGTGATAATAAATACTTCTGACTTAATCTGCGCGTTTCGCTTGGAATCCTTCACATCCGGATCCTATATGTATATTTACATTTATTTTTTTTGGTATTAAATTTTAAAACTTAAAAAAATCTAAATTTTCTGAAACTGGTGAAAGCCGGTCAACCGGCTTTTTATTTGTATATAAACCGAAAACTGGCATTTTCTTTTGAGCGGTTTCTTGGAACCCCCAATGTAATGTGTATGTGACGAAACTGAAACAGCAGCAATAAACACGATCTATTCTTATCATACAACAATACATGAAACGAACTGCACTTAAAATTTGACGTGAAATTTCTTCAAATGAACTGATTATTATAAAATTGTCCCTATAAATTTATCAAAACATTGTCAAATATGTATGTGAAATGAATGAATTAATTACACGAAATCCATTTAAACTCATTCACACTTGCAGAGCCGACAAATGTACATAAACAGTAGTATGAAAAATATTCTTTAGTTAATTTTATATGGGCACATTCATAAATTCCGAAATATGTTAGTGGCTTATCTGATCTATTCGTAATTCAGACATGATCTATTCGTAATTTACCAGTACATGTAACCGAAACTTATTTAGCAAAACCTGTTTTCTTTGGCTATTGTGGAAATATTCACGCATTACGTGATGTCATAGTGGCGAATGCACCCGTACTATGAAAATATTGTCGAAAACGTTATATTGTGACAATATTGACTCGGTGATGCAATGCAAGCAATATTGTGTCGTCACATTTTGTAATGTATATATAACTGATTTTGCCTTGCACTCGTCAAAAAAAAGTATGAACGTGCCGAAAATGGGCGGTGCTGTATAGTAAACATAGACGTAGTATTTTCCGTGCAGTGCTGTACCAAGCTGTTGACGTGAAGTGTTGGATAATATAAATAGATATTTAATTGTTGTACATTTACAGTCACTTATTAAAGTAAAAGATTCATTAATTTGCAGTAAAATATGTTTCTTAAAGTACCGAAATTTTCAACTTGAAATATATATTTTTCCCCAATCGAAGTAGTATTATAATCATAAATTTTCCATTCAACGTTTACATCGAAAAAGACTGATAAAAGTATAAGAAAGAGATGTATAAGAAATATACGTATGAATTCACATATATTTTTCAATTTAGTTGTCGGGCAGGTTTAAAGCTATGCATGTAAATTGAAATTCCACGAAATAATTTTGTGTAAAATAGAAATTCACGTATTCTCGCGAGATTATATTTTTTTAGCAAGCATCTTTTGTACTCGAAATCCTTTTGATTCGTAAAAAAACAAATATCTCTATTCGAGAAAATTTACACGTTCCACAAATAAAAGAAGAAAATTAAAATATGTATATAAAAACGAAATTATATACGGATTGAAAAGCTTTCACAATATTAATGTAGGCACGAGCCCCCAGTTGGGCACACCTGTACGCTGACATGGAAAAGTGTAGACGTTTTTTCAGAAAATGTATCCTTTTAGACGAACATTACTGTGCCGGTATGAGAAACGAGGGAACAGATTTTTGAACCAACGACGACGTAAAAGCTCGCATTATTTTTAGCCAACATGTACATATGTATATATTTGCATAAACATGCACATGTTCATATATTATACATATATAGTTCTGTTTAGAGATTTCCAATATATGCAAATATACATTCATACATTAATTAGTCGCTGAAATTATGTGAACTCGTTAGAATTATCTGGATTTTAGCACGCAGATTGGTTTATATGTATGTAGATTAATTCTGTACATTGAAAGGTATTTAACGAGAGTTTAAATATTCCATAAAATTGCAAAAGATAAAAGAAATAATTAGATAAAAATGATTCGCTAATGGAGTTGTTTTATTAAGTGCGGTACTCAACGGGTTGATCGCTTCGAATTAGGTGAGTTTTTTCCGTCGGTTTTTCTTTCCCCTTCAATCGTCTCGTTTGTCTGACTAAAAGCTTTGGGAACTCCCAAAGGTATTTTGTATCTTCAGAAGGTTTAACCTATCCAATATTTTTCATCTTATTAAATGCATTTTTTTTAATCCAAAAATGTGTTTTTGTTTTGCTTTTTTTTAATGTTCTTTAAATCATGTTTCTATTTTATTTGTCGTCGTACAATTCCTAGAGCTTAAAAGTTTTGGTTAAGCAGAAAAGCGAATGTAAAATGAGTCAAAACTGTCACAATTTTGCCGTCTAATCCCAATAAAACGATTTTGAGATGGAAATTTCCACATAATATATACTATACATAATATCACTGTTGTATGTATCTGTGTATCTGAAATAACGTTCCTGGTACTATAATAGTCGTTTCAATTCGACATACACTTGTACGTCACAGCTAAAACAATGCCAAAAAAACGTACGAATATAATAACAAAAGAAAAAAACTTATATACAGTTTACTATATATACAGTTTACTACCAATGTTTCCTATAGGCTAATAGACGGCGCTAAGACTCTGAGCATTTACCGCTATCTATCGAAAATTTATTTAATAAAATTTTATATCTGTGTTTTATATGCAGGTAGGTAGGTAATTTTTACCATTGTTTTTAATATAAAACAATTAAATATAAATATTAAATTAAATATATTTAAAAGGTATTTGAAAAAAATCGACCACGTGCGGATCGACTCATTTCTTTTAATTATTTTTTATTTAATAACATAATAACCACATAACAACCACATCAAGACAGTCACTGACGTTTCCTTTCGTCGACTTGGATTTGTCTTGAGATATGCTAGATTATTCTCCAACCCCTTGTCTTCTTGCTTGCTTTTCAACTCGCTTGTTAGAAGTAAGCTAGAGTATAATGCGATTGTGTGGAATCCGCATGAAGCACACTTCTCTCTTATTATCGAAAAAGTGCAAAAAGCATTTCTTCGTTTTCTTTATAAGAAAGAGTATGGGTACTACCCATATCTCTATCCTACTCCTTTCCTTTTGGGCATGCTTGAGTATAATTCCCTTGAACTTCGGAGAAACTTCTCGTTAATTCGTTTCGTTCTCCAGCTATTGCGTGGTAATACGTCATGCCCGTTGTTGCTGGAACAGTTGGGACTTTATGTCCCTAATAATTATGTACGTGGGAGACATCATCATTTGATGGTTGTACCTGCTGCTCGCACAGTTCTTTTTCGAATGGCTCCTATTCCAAGAGCTATTTGACTTATCAATGAAATCGTTGCTGCCGTCCCTGAATGTGATATTTTCCACCTTGGGGAGCGTAGATTATCGGATGTTATTTTAACATATTTATCTGGTAACCTGCGCTCATCATTGCTTTCTTAATTTGATGTGATGTATGAGTGGAATCTTAATCTACTCTCTTCCATTTGGGCCTCGCTGTGATTTTATTTTTTTATTCATATTTTGTTTTATTTTATTTTACTTTTTCTTTCTCCTTTGTACATTTTAAATTTTTTTCAGTGTAAACAAAGAATGGGATTTATGGATTTTATTTTTGATTTTTACACTTTCGTTATTTTTTTTTTCTCTGATGTATTATTTTCCTTTTGTTACTTTTTTTATTATTTTATTTGACCATGTTTTCTACTTTTGCTTTATTCCTTTATTTATATTTTACTTGTTTTTATATATTTATCAAATGTAAGCCATTGTTGCGCATTAGGTTCTTCCTGTAATGCCACAATGGTCCAAAAGTATTAATAAATAAATAAATAAATAATAAATAATAAATAAATATGTCAACGCGCAGGTGAAAATATTTCATCGGGTCCAACACTGGCTTAAAACTAGTTTTAAGAACATTTAATAATAAAATTTTAGCAACAGGAAATCAATTTCAAACATTGCGTTTTAAAATAATTAGTACATATTTTAATATGAATAGCGCGTGTAATGTGATACATGTTTTCAGGTGTCTGACTTTTAAGACATTTTGCCATTCAAATACTCAAATGCTTATTTTGCACATTGAAATATTGAAAATATATACATACACTGTCAATATGAAACTTTTTCTTCAATTTGATTCTACAACTAACTTTGTGCATAAAATAAAAAGTTTTCACTTTACACTCGACGTTATATTAATTATGTTTCAGTTATAAATTACATTACACGCTTAAGATACCAACTCTTCTTAGGCAATTAAGTTAGCGATAAAATTTAAAAGTTAGCGAATGAAAACGGGAGTGAAAATTGAATCGTTAAATGTTTATTTAACAAAATGTGAGCTTTGAAAAAAGTACAGGGCTGTGGAATCGGAGCATTTAATATGGGTCAGAGTCGAAAAACCGACTCGGACTACTATTTATAAGTCTCCTTTTTGTCTTTCACTTCGAAATAAATTGATCTAAAATTCCTACAGTCTTCAAATCATTTTGAAAATTTACCATTTTGCGTCGTTTCGTCAACCATGGATATTACAATCGATTTTTATAGTTCGATGGTGAAAAATAATCGTAATAACCACGTCCAAATTAGCGAAAATTTTGATCACGGTGACGTTTATTACAAGCCTCTTCTTTCTTTCACTTCGCTAACGATTCATTACTATTTTCTTTAATTACTTTTTTACGGTATGTGTCAATTAGTATCCAATTGTATTAAAATAACCCAACAAATACATTTGAATTTAATAATTTATGTATAAAAATCATGAATTTAAATTACATTTAATTAAAATCGTTAAATTGGATGTATTTTAATGTGCTGTGACCAAAACCGATTATTTCCTCAGGCTCATATTTTTTACTTTATTTATGACGTAGTAACAATACAATCATATGGGTTTGCTACAAATAATTGCAAACCACCGGCCTGCATGCTCTTTCGATTGTATTTTAACTGTTTGAATTTCAGCATGTACCAACTTAGCGCCGACCTTTCAGCGCAAACAACTCAGCGCAACGACAACTCAGCGGATGACAATTCACCGCATGGACTATTAAGCGCATGGACTATTCAGCGCAACGACAATTCAGCGCAAAATCATTTTTTTTCCTTTTCAAAAATAATTACTCTATTGAAATTGTCAGCCATATATCTAAATGATAATTTCATAAAGTGCGAATAAATTTATTTGATACTCTTTGCGTTTTTCTTAATATATAATGAGTATTACTCATTATTTATTAAGAAAAACGCTCATAGTTAAGCAGATAATTGGCCGTTAGTAGTTAGTACTAGTGTTGTACTGTTTTATGACTAATGTAACCACTGGTATCTGCTTCACTTGAAGTGTCACTCTCATTTTCTTCCTCTTGAGAAACAAAAGAAACGATATCTGCATCATCCATGCGTTTAAAACCTGGATGACTTAAATCATGATTGAGTTTTCAAAACAATTTAAATGTTTAGAAAACTTGCTCTGAATACTCTGAATCAATCGGTCGGTGCGTCTTATAATCATATAAGAAAAAAACTTTCATAATTATGGGCACATATATAAATAATATGTTTTCAAATTGATAACTGGCTTACCTCGATAAAATAAACGAATTTTTGTTATTAATCCACAAGAATAGTCGAAATATGATTTTTCTAAGTGGAATTTTATTTAATTCTCATATAAAGATAATTTAATATATTATCCCTATTAATTCAATTCAGATTCGTGTAAATACGAGTAAACACTATGTAGTACGAGCTTTTTGCTCGCAATTTTACCGATTTAAAATTCAACACACTTCCAGTTAACCCTTTTAAACGAAATCAAAAAATAGTGTGGCCAGATCTTAATAAACATGTTTCAATAGAAAATACTCAATATAAAATAGTATTAACAGTGGGAAAAAATCCCAAGTGAAAATACGTAATTTTGACTTTTGATTTGAACTGGACGACTACTTAGAGAGATTTGAAAGCTGAAAAGTACTACAAATGAAAGATAAAATACCCGACTGTAGATTCCAATATTCATTTTGAACAGAAAATCAACAGATTTTGAGAAATCGACCGAACAACACCAAGATATAGAAAAATCGCGCGATTTAAAAAACACATACATATATCTCCGAATCTCGAGCCAATCAACACTTTTTATTACCAGATTCGTGTTCACTGGGCATAGATCTATAAGAAAAGTCATATCTCGTCTCTGAAACATTTTTCGTGTCAAACAGTGTAATCATAGTTTTATATTATTCTAATGTTAATGTACAGCATATTAGGAAAAATAGCTCAAAAACCTATTTACAATTTTTATAAATGCTCATAATACATCCAATACATAATATTCATTAAAGACTCTCTATAGTCGATCACCTAAATCAGATTGTGTTTAGGTAATCTGTGTTTATACCTGAAGGGTACAGACATTTTGTTGTAATCACCGAGACTCTTCACAAGTGTGTTAGTATGGTTATTAGTGATTCTGTTATAGAATCTACTGGTAAGTTTGTTAATAATGTCTGTAACAAACGGAATATTATACATACATATGTGGCATGCAATTTTATATACATAGGCATGGTATTTGATGTTTATCAAGTTAGTTAAGTAAACAATAACATGAGCATAAGCAACAACAAATTTTTGAAAACATTGTTGACATTTTAAGCTCAGGAAATTTGTGAAAAGCAAAATTTTGTTTTATTTATTTCGATGTACATATAAACGTACATACATATAAGCAGAAACGAGCAACTTTGCATACTGTTACGTTTAATAGGATTCTCATTTTAAAAGTAGACTGAATCTTGTGAAAACTTAATAAACATCAAATTAACTCTTGAAAGTTGATATAAGTGCCTACATACACATACATATTAGTGTTTGTTCGTTTTTAATCTCGGTCTACTTCGAAATGTGACATTCCGGATATTTATTAGACAATTCCGCAAAGTTTGACAGATATTTTCGTATAATATATTAAAAATACATCTATAGATAAATACATATAGATAAATTTATTATTATATTATATAAATCTATAGATAAATACATATAGATAAATTTATTATTATATTAAATAAATCTATAGATAAATATATTATATACAGTTGTTTTACCCGGCTTCGCTCAGTATTTAAAATATAAACTTAAACATGGCGAATCTAATAGTAAATATTCATTTGTTTTTTTATTAAATTTATTTGAATCGAAAAAAAAATCGACTCGTCATCATAGAAATTTTGACTTGCTTACGAAGTTCCCAAACAATGTTTCTCCAGAATCCGACGGCCCCCCCGGCGCCCCCCGTCACCGCCCCCCAGCCCCCGGTGCCCCCCGCCCCTTGGCGCCCAGTGTGCCTTCGCCTTCAGCGCCCCTTTCCTTGGAGTGAATATTTGTGACTCCAAGTCGATTGTTTCCTATCAGATTTTGCCAATTTATCTGATTTCATTGTTGAAACAGTTTCTCATCAAATTGGAAAAACCATCCTACCCACTATGTTACAATTATTGATTTCAAGTCTACAAATTTATATATGCACAAGTTTAGTACCATAGGTGTCACTCAGGGCATCTAATCGCATCATTGAAAAATATAAATTTAATAAATAGAATGAAGGTGGCTTATTAAGTGAGGAACTGTTTCAACAATGAAATAAGATAAATTGGAAAACTCTGATAGGACACGTTTGACCTGGATCACATACATATATTCAAGGTCAGGCCAGCAACACCTTATATTCAAGGTCTGGACAAGGGCTCGAATCTGTAACATCACAGTTGTTAGCACTATCCACTAACCATTGTGCTACATACATACATATGTATGTAGCTGGTTAAGTTAGTTATTGTTTAGTTATTAACCCATTTGAACCCAGAGCTCGCGTGAAAACACATGTCCCATGTGCCCAGGACTATTTTTTCGTTTATTTTCCAAAATCTTTGAGTTATTTCATGGGAAATATTTTTTATAGGATAGGGATGGATAATTAATTGATTTTTCAACATTTTTAATTTTTTTCAAGGTGGTGTCGTGAACGACCTTTGGGGCTAATGAAACATGTTTTTTAAAATAAAACAAAAATCACAATGGAGTCACATAATCAGTTATAATACTTTCTCACTGGTTATTTGTAATTTTATTGTTAAGAAATTTATAAAATTAATTTTAAAAATAACAAACACGCATCTCTTCGATAAAATGATATTTTCAAATCGCATAACATAACACACGTAGGTACATATATTGTGACATATACACATCGTCAACAAAAAAAAGGGTGCACCCTTTTAAAAGAAGATATGTCATAAACGAGATTTTGGGTTCAAAAGTCGTAAAAACAAAATACATGAAGACAAAATAATTAATTATTATGATACGGTACAAAACATTTGTCATGCAATGGAATTTCACAGTTATCACAAGCGGAAAACGTTTTATTTGTACAGTGTCTTCCAACTTCCTTTTGATTTTGATTAACTTTGCCGGGTCTGAATGGGACCAATTGTTTTCGTTTTTGACCATAACACTTGCACAACGTCTCTGTTACCTGTCTGATAAATCCTAATTTATCAAATTTACAACCAAAACTTTTGCTTAGAATCCAAGCGTTATTCACAGCTACATCGATGTTCCAAAACAGAATAGGCATGTACCATTTTTTCCCTCTAATACTTATGTTATAGTTAGAAATATGGTTATCCATTTGATCAACCCCACCCATATATTTATTATACATATTTATACTAAATGGTTGATTGATTTCCACCCTACTTTTTTCTTTAACCGAATATCAGTTTCCAGGGGTGGTAATATGTATGTATGTGGAATCCGGAAGTTGAGACTCGTCCCAATTATCAATTTCTTCCCGTATCTCTGCAGTAGTAAAATTGCATTCTCTAGAAAAAAATATGTGTCATTATCCCAAGGAGTCATATACGACTCCGTCGACTTTTGATTTTTTTTTCAGGAATATGAGATATATAAACGCAATTTCTCTTATGCATATTATACAATAAGTCCTACTGTATTAGAAACATAAAGATAAATAAAAAATATGTAAAAATAAAAAAACTTACGTATGTTTTCTCTTCGACATATCTGCAAGTCGAAAAGCGCTCGATGTTATTCCCTCAAAACTCCAAAAGGAACTGATTTAATTTCGTGTGACTTTCTTAAAATTCATCACCAACATCTAACCAAGCGTAACGAAAGGTTTTACGGCCGGCCTGAGTGATCCCTTTATTTTACGACGCAAAATTGTAAAATGCCGTGAATGACCGCGCTGGCATACATCGTGTAAGTTCATAACTGACCGCGTGGGTTCAAATGGGTTAAGGTTGTCCATAGTTGATTAATAACGAAAAAAGCTTTCTTATATTGAAATAACAAAATCGTATCTAAGATTTTAAACGGAATGTACTGGATAACTTGCAAAAAAGCATTCGCAAATTTTCCGACTGAACGTAGACCGAGTTTGAAATTCAGATGAACAAATTTGCTTTTTTTGCCTCTCTTCTTTTCGGCCGGAAAAGAGCACTTTTCAAACTTTTCGATGGCTTCGGCTACACGCTAAGGGGCGTGTATACATTTTAATTTTCTCGCCGAGTGAAAAGAACGGATTTGCATTAATGAGGGAAAATATATTTTTTTGTTCATTCGAAACAAAAAAAAAACAATAAGGAACAACCGATTTAGCCGAAAGTTTTAATGCCCCGTTCGATACGTTTTTAACAAATGCGAAGAAAACTTCGAACAAAAAACTTTTCCGAACGCTGTTGGATTTTTTCTTTTACCGTGCATTTAATTTGCAATGCTTACTTATGTTCTGTGTGAATTTAAAGGTTAATATTTAAATATTAGTGCACGTTCGATGCTTTGTATAAATTCGTTGAAACACTGTTATCCGGCGTTACCGCAATTCGTTCTCGTCCTTAAGACGCAACCGGGCAATAAGAATGTTAAAATACGAAACAAAAAGGTAAAGAAGACCTGACTGGATACGGCTAAAAAAGAGGCGGTTGAAATTTGAATATTTAAATCCAGTAACAGATGTTGGCAGCCCGTTGTGGAGTAACTTGCATAAAAGATCGCCTAACTCCTTCGCCAACCCAAATTTGTTACCTATTAATCTACAACATTTATTCAGGATTGTGTTCGTCTCAAGTTTACGATAACATACCCGATATCTTTGATATGTGTATGTATGTAAATTTCGTGTAGGCACGATTAATAATTTTTCTTCAGTATGTATTTAGGGAAATTTTGATTCATGATATAAGTATGTATGTATATTGTATATGTATATGTATATTTAATACATGATATAAGTTTATTATTCCAAAAAGGGAAAAACTACGTTATAGAAAGTATATTTTACCTGTCGATTTCATTATAAGTACATATGTATACACAATTTCACATATACAACAATTACAACATACAACAATTCACATAGACTCGAGACTGAATTTTAAGGTACATGCTGAATACATAATTAGAAAAATGTCTAGAAAATTTGGTGTCTAATGTAGGTTAAGAAATATTTTAAGTAGAAAAAGTAAAATTTTAGTCTATAATACTGTTACGTATACTAAAAAGAGCCGCCGAGTAATTGCGATCGGATTAGGCCGGGTAGCGTCCTGAGAGATCATGTGACCGGTTTAAGTGGTTTTAAGGATTAGCGACAGGCTAAGTTCATGTAGGCTAATAAATGGCGACCGAGTTGGCTGGTATTAGGCCTTTCTCAGAATTGACCTGTACCGTGGGAGTGAATGTCGTGGGAAGACATATCCGTACGTGATCATAACAATAGGTAAACAAATTAGACGTCGAAGATGTCCTGAGAGATCTATCCCTTATAAGGCGATTCTTAGGCGATATCATGTCATTCTGGACTGAGCACTGCCAGTGCGTGTATCTCCTTAATCATCAATAAATGCTGTGAATCGACTGTTGGCCTTTTACTTGGATCCTCCACCCACCCCTTCGCAACAATACAATTGTCTTGCCACACGTGGCTTATTGTGCCACTGTACTTAACATGTTAAATGACCAGGATTTAGGAAAAACACAAAAATTACAAAATAAAGCTATGAGAGGTATTTTGAATGTTGGTAGATTAAAGTATTAGAAATATGTTAGAAGAATTGGGCTGGATGAATATTAGAAATAGTTTAAATCTTAGTACATTGTCTTTTGTTTATAAGTTAGATCATAAGTTACTACCAAGTATTTTAAGGCTTATACAATAATAAATAGTGTTATTATAACATTGTTATTATACTAGAAATAAGAACAATTTAGTTGTAGGAAGAGTAGGGCTTCCAAGCCGGTTTATGTCGAAACCGAAAAACCGGCTATTTGACCATTTTTTAAAAAACCGAAAGCCAGCTTTTATGGCTCAAATAAACCGGATATTTAAGGTTTTCTTTAATTAATGTTTTTTTTCTCAAAACTAACAATTATGGATTTCAAATTTCTATGACGGATCAAAAAAAATGTGTATATCCAAAATCTTTTATATGCGTATATTTCTTTGAATAACAAAAAAAGGTATATCACTTAGCGGTTGCTTTGAGATATTCACTTATGAGAAAAGGCAAATTTATAAAAAGAAAATCCGACGACGAGAGCAATTATCGCAAAAATGTGTACTTGAAAACAAAGAAGTCAAAACGCATGGGAATTTCCGGAATATAATTGATTTTTCTAATAAAAAAAATGAATTTTCTGAAACCGGTGAAAGCCGGTTGGCCGGCTTTTCCGAGCGGTTTTTTGGACGCCGTAAGGTAGAGTAAGGAAAAATAAGACAGCTGGAGGTGTCTTTCACAGGGGTGTGCTCATGTACAATGTCAGGTCTTCTAAGACAGTGGATGCAGTCTCGCGAGGTGCAAGAATGCACCTCTGTGAGAGACAGAGCGTATAATTTTAGTATATACATATGTACATATATAAAATTTTAGAGTTAAATAATTAAGAATATATTTGTGAAAAATAGAAAGTGTATTAAATTATCTAAAAAGCTAAAATTATATAAATAAATAAATATAAATAAGTAAACTCAATTGTATATGGGTAATTGTTTCAACAGAGTGGTCATCGGTTAATTCCCTGCCCGGTGTTTGCTGGCCAGACCTTAGATATGTATGTGACTCTAGGTTGATTGTTTCCTTATCAGAGTTTGCCAATTTATCTGTATTCATTGAAATGATTGGCAACAAAATTCGATTTTATGGCAATCTCGAAAGTTGTTCATATGTATGTATATAAAATATAAAAAAACTTTATAAATAGATGTCTTTTTGATGTAATTGTTATCGATAATAATTACCTGTTAGGCCTTACTAGTATATACCTATGTATATATTATTTATATTTTTTATAATATGTATATATAAAAATAAATAAACATGTTCTAATTTTTATTATATTTTTATCATTTTATTACCTTTTATTTTAAATTTAAAAATATCAACAATTCACTTACATACAATAAATTCGAATCGTTGTCTATATTGATATAGTTCACTCAAATTAGCGAAGTTAGTAGTACTGGTAGTGGATTGTTATGGTATGTTCCACCGCGTCGTTCACTTGCCAATAACACCAATAAAAAAATAGATAATTAATTAAATAAATTTTCAATAGATGGCGCTAAATGCTCAGAGACTTAGCGCCGTCTATTATCATTGAGAAAACATTGGTAGTAAACAGTATATATAGAAGTTTTTTTCTTTCGTTATTATATTCGTATTATATTTGTACATTTTGCTAGCAGTGTTTTAGCTGTGACGTACATATGTATGTATGTATATCGAATCGGAACGACTACTATAGTACGGCAAGCGCTATCTCAGACAAACAGGTGGAATAGCGATATTTTATTCATATATGATAGATTTTAAATTCGATGCGGTGCAAACGATCGAAAAGCGCCAGACAGACTGAACCACAGATTAACTACACGTATACCTTATGCGTGCGCACTGCTTGCACTAACACTAAGCGAAATCTACCCGAAGTCTGGACATACCTACCCTATATACGTTCTGTGCTTCTGATACTTTAGTTCCGAATTTTTCCTTATTAAATTATTAAAAACTCTCCAAAAAGATCCAACTCAATTTTAATAATTACCATTTTAATAATTGCATCTGTGCACAAGGTTACTCGTCATCTGATGTGCAATTTTTCATTCGTGAAGTCGAGAATTGCGCTTAAAGCAGCCGTCCAGTTTATCTGTGGTTCAATCTGTCTGGCGCTTTTCGATCGTTTGCACCAAACCCCTTTAAATTGTGTGCTAAAATTTAAAAAACTCTGATAGTATTTATTTTTCATAAGTTAGAAGTCTTTTCAACGCAACATCTTTGTATCAAAACTTTCAATTTTAAATTTCCACGAGAAACTACATACATAATAGTCTAGTTTATTTGATTAAGCTACCCATATGTAAACAGTAGATGTATGAAAATTCAATACAAAATTTTCTTTTCATTCGAGTACAATTTTCGAAAGTGCAACATCTATTTTTTCTTCAGTCCGTAAGTAGATGTTTTTGTAGCCTCATTTTGTTTTCGTTTCAACAAGTGAATGGGCCCTTAAAGGTGGAAGGCCAGATAGTGTTGACACAATTGATCGTAATGCCTACGAAAGAGCTTTTATCGATGCCTTAAACTCGGCTTTAGGACTGCCTTGAGTACGATAAAGAACATAAAAACTACCGGCTAAATCTATTATTTTTTTACGCACACGAACAGATATGTGATATCAAACAATAAGCGTACAATTCGCACGGTGATATCAAATCAATTACGAACTATCAATTAATTCACACTAAAGAGCGATTTGTGTGAGATTTCCACTACGGACACTGAAATCGTATTCTCTTTGTGTCAAATACGGTTCTATTCAAATTGTGTCTACATGATATATTCTTATACACGTATACATACATATGTATCCTTGACTATTCAACCTAAGACATTTGCCTAGCCATTCAGTTTAGATTCAAATTAATTTAGTAAAGCCATAATCGAAATCAACGATTGGGGAACGATTGCATCGGTAAAGCACTATAAGCACTATCACTAATGAGTGTTATATAGTTCTCGATAGTGTTAACCCATTTGAACCCACGCGGTCAGTTATAAACTTACACGATGTATGCCAGCGCGGTCATTCACGGCATTTTACAATTTTGCGTCGTAAAATAAAGGGATCACTCAGGCCGGCCGTAAAACCTTTCGTTACGCTTGGTTAGATGTTGGTGATGAATTTTAAGAAAGTCACACGAAATTAAATCAGTTCCTTTTGGAGTTTTGAGGGAATAACATCGAGCGCTTTTCGACTTGCAGATACGTCAAAGAGAAAACATACGTAAGTTTTTTATTTTTACATATTTTTTATTTATCTTTATGTTTCTAATACAGTAGGACTTATTGTATAATATGCATAAGAGAAATTGCGTTTATATATCTCATATTCCTGAAAAAAAAAATCAAAAGTCGACGGAGTCGTATATGACTCCTTGGGATAATGACACATATTTCTTTCCAGAGAATGCAATTTTACTACTGCAGAGATACGGGAAGAAATTGATAATTGGGACGAGTCTCAACTTCCGGATTCTACATACATACATATTACCACCCCTGGAAACTGATATTCGGTTAAAGAAAAAAGTAGGGTGGAAATCAATCAACCATTTAGTATATATATGTATAGTAAATATATGGGTGGGGTTGATCAAATGGATAACCATATTTCTAACTATAGCATAAGTATTAGAGGGAAAAAATGGTACATGCCTATTCTGTTTTGGAACATCGATGTAGCTGTGAATAACGCTTGGATTCTAAGCAAAAGTTTTGGTTGTAAATTTGATAAATTAGGATTTATCAGACAGGTAACAGAGACGTTGTGCAAGTGTTATGGTCAAAAACGAAAACAATTGGTCCCATTCAGACCCGGCAAAGTTAATCAAAATCAAAAGGAAGTTGGAAGACACTGTAAAAATAAAACGTTTTCCGCTTGTGATAACTGTGAAATTCCATTGCATGACAAATGTTTTGTACCGTATCATAATAATTAATTATTTTGTCTTCATGTATTTTGTTTTTACGACTTTTGAACCCAAAATCTCGTTTATGACATTTCTTCTTTTAAAAGGGTGCACCCTTTTTTTTGTTGACGATGTGTATATGTCACAATATATGTACCTACGTGTGTTATGTTATGCGATTTGAAGAGATGCGTGTTTGTTATTTTTAAAATTAATTTTATAAATTTCTTAACAATAAAATTACAAATAACCAGTGAGAAAGTATTATAACTGATTATGACTCCATTGTGATTTTTGTTTTATTTTAAAAAACATGTTTCATTAGCCCCAAAGGTCGTTCACGACACCACCTTGAAAAAAATTAAAAATGTTGAAAAATCAATTAATTATCCATCCGTATCCTATAAAAAATACTTCCCATGAAATAACTCAAAGATTTTGGAAAATAAACGAAAAAATAGTCCTGGGCACATGGGACATGTGTTTTCACGCGAGCTCTGGGTTCTGGGTTAAGCCAGCAGTTTGGCTTAGTGATAGCGTATATATTTAGCATTACTGAGGTCATAGGTTCGTGTCCTCGCCACTGCTGGTTAGATTTGGGGGTTTTGTGACTCCAAATCGATCGTTTCTCTATCAGAGTTTGCCAATTTTATCTGATCATTGCTGAAACGGTTCCTGAAAATTGGTATTAAAAAATCTAATCCTGTTGTCACAAAAATCTGCCTGTGTATAATTTGTATTAATTATACACAGTAATCTGAAATCCATAGATGTCACTATGATTATTATTTCTGATTAATTGTTATATTCTATATATTCTGATTCTATATGTATGTATTACTGTATTTCTGATTTCTGATTGTTTATGTATTTCATTAACGTACACCCGTCGCATTGGAGCAAATCTGTAATGGCGAGTGTGTATTGATTGTGACAATAAAAAAAAAAAAAAAAAAAAAAAATGGGTTAATAGTTCTCGGCTGATGGAAGTTTTCTATTAGAAATTTAAATTAGCAAAAGTCTTAAATACGATTTCAACAAAAAGTAATGAGAAGATTTGTTTCTCCATTATAATTGAAAGGAACGTAATTCGACTTTTCTATATTTCTAAAAATATCTCGCAGAACATTATGTAAAATGTTTTGCGTTTAACAATATTTAAAAATTTTATAAACCTTTATCCTGCTTTTCCAAGATTCTGGACATATCGATTTAAAATAAGTGATAAAAATTTGTGAGTTTAGTCAAACATACTGTTTTTGGAACTGAAAATTGGACTTCTGTCACTTTCAAATTGTATATAAGTACATACATACATACATATATGACGGCTCATATATGTACATATGTATGTATGTACATATATACAATATTGTTTCACGGAAAGTGACGTTAATTTGAGGCAATCAAAATGATACATATTTCACAAAATGCTTTTCGAAAAGTATGTAAATAAAAATGCACAAGTTATCCTATAAAATTGCATTGAGTGAATTGCTCGAAAGCAATTCACTCAATGCAATTCTACAAGTGACGTTACCTTCGAAAACGCAGTTTTTTCTGAATTGCTATTTTTCGAATGACACATTAATTTAATTTCATATTTCATATTTATTTATAGTTTTGGAGGAAGAACCTTTGTGGCATTACTGGAAGAACCTAATGCGCCACAATGGCCTACATGTTTAATTTATATTATAAGTCAAGTTTCAGATCGGTGGTAGTATGCTTAATAACATTCACTCGCTATAATGTTATATTTCGACGTGATATCAACAGATGACGCAGTAATATATAATTTTAAAGCATTAAAAAGGATTTCCCGCCTAGTGATGAATGAACTAAAGTCATTAAATTGAAAAAATATTTAATCTTGTAGCTTAATTACTTTTTGCAACTAAATTCAGACATATACACATGTATGATATAGCAATCATTCACAAGCGCTTTTTAAAAACCATTAAAACGTTATAAATGCTCGACTCTAGTTCCAGATGAATCAAAGTCTTGAGGTAAATTTTTCGTACGATCAAAAATCTCTATCTGTTGATACTTAATATACATATATACATATGTAGCTAAAGGGTAAATGAAAAAACGCAACACTACCAAATAATTTTTGTGTTTTAATCAAATTATTAATGCAAAACTTTCATATTTCCTTCAACGTAATAATTAACATTTGAAAGTTGTCATTGAGAAATTTCGTCGTTTGAAAAATGTGTCACTCGTCGATAATCTGCTATTCGAATGACTCGCTTTCGATTAATTTATTTCGAAGAATTTGCCTTATTAATGCAAAATCAATGTAAATATGTGTCCTGGATAAAATATTATTTAGGATGATTTTTTATGAAGGTTCCTTTTATGAAAATTAAACGTAAATTTTATGTTATGGTACTTTGAACGTATTTCTTTATACTGTAACTTAGGAAGTTAATAATTATAATACATTCTTTCAACATTCTGATTCATGGTTTAATTAAAACATACAGATCAAAACTTCGATATGGCTTAAAAATTTATATTTGAACAACTTTTGTAATGTTTATCGATGATAAAAAGTTTTCTCCGACCGAGGTTATCCATCACTCGCATTTGTTTTATTTTGACCCGCCTATTCTCCATTCCCTCTTCGAAAGTAGGTCTGACGTATATTAAAATAAAAATGACAAAGTGGGTCGCACAAATAAAACGATACAAAAAGCGGTGGGAACGTTTTTTTTTTTGCTGAAAAGAAAAAAAAACACCGCGAAACTTCCGAATCCGCTTTTCGCGGTGGAAAATTCATTGTTTCGCAATTCGACCGTTTTATATTCGCTCGAACGCTTAAATTGTTACAAAATTTCAGTTATAAATTTAAAACGGCCCAATTTAACTATGTATAACCTAATTACCTATATAGATATACATATACTATATACAATATAAAGGTAATTGTCATAAGTAAACTGTATGCTTGACTTAATTTCAACATAAGAGTCTTTTTATGCTTAGATTCAATTTATGAACATATATGTATTCAGGATCGATCAGTGTCGTTTCCAAAAATGAGTTTGGTTTTTTTTAGTATTTTATTTTATAACTAATGTTCTATTGATATTTTAACGAGTGGTTTTGGAAAGAAAATTTATACACGAACCACATCCGAAGCTATTGTCGCTGTGGCTTAAGTACGCACAGACCTTGCGGTCAATTTTTTATTGGACTCACGTATTGCCCCTTCATTCCCCAACCCCCCCCCCGCACTGCCTCCTTATTCCACCCCCAAACGCTCGCCTGGGCGTTGGAATACAAATGATACATATGTGTATATATTTGTCAGTGGTGACATTCAGTGAATGATCATATGTATCAGTGGCAGGATCTTCTGCATTCTTATAAACTTCTGATGATTGTCATACATATTTATTTTTATTATATTATATATCAATAAATTTCCACGCAAAAAAATATTCATACATAGTACATACATACATACATCCCTTCCATTTTTTATATATAACCAGTGGCCTGTGTGCACATAATTGTGCACTTGTTCAAATATATCAATTCATATTTTCAAAATTAATAATTTTAAATTGAATACATTTAAAAAAAAAAAAAAATCGTATTTTTAATTTATTCTTTTGTTTTTATCAGCCGATCATGTGAACGAAGTTGTGCATTGTGTGCATCATGTGCATCGTGTCTTTCCACGATATACGATTCTAAGAGGAGAAAGAGAGACGGAGCATGGTGTTAACAGCGAGTACTTCGTACACACACACAGAGGCACGCACGCATTAGACAATTATTACATATATATACGATTATTTTTAGGCCCTTCAAAGGTTCGTAATATTCACAAAAAATTAAAACTATAGTCTTTATATCGTGCGCAGATGCTTGGCCGAACGGACATTTGGCTAATTGGACATCGAACTTAATCAAAACTCACTGGAAACAGATACATTATTCAGAAATCATGTCGACCTTGATATTTTTGAAAAATTTAAATAATTAAAAATTTAAAATGTCCAAATATCCGCCAGCCTAATGACCGTTTGGTCTAATGTCCGTTCAGCCAAGCGTCCGTTAGCCAAGTGTCCATTCGGCTAATAGTACGTCATCCATTTAAGTATATATATATTTATTTTTTATGTATCACAATTATAATCAAATTTACAAAATCGGAATTGATTATTTAAACTAGAATGTAGTTAGTATTCGTGAATTAAAAAAAAATGAAACAAGAAATATTTTTTTTCCAAATATTAAATGGATTTTGCAGTACTTTGTATGTACACAGGTTGAATATTTATTTCCACCCTTTTGTATGAAACTTTTCACCAAAATTAATAAAAGCCCGTCCAAATAAATACATATCGATCAGGCTTTGAGTTATTATACTATTATATATTGTACATACACAATAGAATCACGCAATCGCTAAACAGCCACGTAATCTTTGGAGGGCTATCGCGTGATGATTTTTAAATGGAGAAACGTGATTTATGTATTTTTAATTAGATCGAAAATAAAAGATTAAGAACGCCTGGGTTTTTATATGCACAAAAACACAAAAATCGTTTTAATAATAATGAAATAACTAATTTGAGTTGCCGAAATTCTACACCCTACTATTGAGTCGGCATATTATCGACTCTTAGCTGAAGATATCTTCTTCAAGTCGAAACAAAAGTTTTAATCATTGCTATAAAATGTTGTGAGATACCAGTGCGTATCTCACAACATTTTTGCAAAACAATTTTGATTAAAAACAAAAACTATTTAATTTTGGCGATTCCGGTATGAAAATATTCCGATCAAAATAATAATATCAACTATTATAAAACACGACAAATTCACACACTATACTGCGTAATATCTAATACATTATTTCGAAAGAGATTTTGTATGTATGTAAGTATATAAATATGTAATGTTGGTTTTGAACATCGAAAACAAATCGAAGTTTCTATGACGATTCGATATTTGTTTTTTTCGATTCAAATAAATTTAATTAAAAAATAATTAATATTTACTATTAGATTCACCATGTTTAAGCTCTTTATATAACAAATGCTGAGTGAAGCCGGGTAAAACAACTAGTACTAAATATTGATATTGTAACCGAGAAACGGATTCCAATTACTGATACAGTTAATCAGCTGTTTCTAACAATTCAAACACTTTTAAATCAAAAATTGTATAAAACTGTATCGTCATATTTATGTTTGGGGAATTGATTATAAGAACATATAATAAAGTCAAGCTAAATCAAACCACGTAAAATATAATTAAACGCTGTTTATATCATCCAGCATTGCACGTTAACAGCTTATAAGTCCGGTCAAATTAGACCAAAAAATAGCAGTGAAGGTACATAAATTCACAACAAGCTGAAAGTGAGTAAAATTGTTCAAAAGATAATTATATTTGACATGTCAAAACTCCTTATCGTTCTGATACATTTTTTATAGATAATTTTATGATCTACAATTTTTGTTTGAGGTAATTTTATGATAAAACTTACCGTTTTGCTGAAAATCGCGAAAATCCCATATTTTACCTTTGACCTCAGGTAAAACTTTTTCCAGGTATCAGAATGATACCTGGAAATGTCATTGAGTTTTGACATGTCATTTATAATTATGTTTTGAACAATTTTACTGACTTTCAGCTTGTTGTGAATTTATGTATCCTTGAATGTCTAATTTGACCGGACTATTAGTACAGAATTGTACGGAGACTATTTCCAATCATACTCTAGGATCCAAATGAAAGGTCAAAGTCGCTCAATAGTATAAATTCAACGATTTAGGACTTCCACATGGAATCGCCACTTGCTCCAGAATATCGGATCTACCGGGTGTACATCTTTATAAATGACAAGTTGCACAGCCTTTGCGATCCGTTGGTGTCTCGATTGTCTAGGCACTTAAAGGTGTATTTTGGTGTATCTATTATTTACGCACGAACTCACCCTTTGTGAGAGCTCCAGCATATCCTTTGTCCGAGAACTTTCTGGATCCTGTTAGCCTAATCCGGGGTGTCCATTGTCCATGCACAAATCCATTAAACGAAGGACGTCCTATCAAATGTTTCCACGTTACAGTAGTAAAAAATATGTTTCGTTGCTGTTCTAGTAGTATAAATAAACCTTTAATAATAGTCGATATTATTTTATCACGAATAAGTTGATACTGAGAATAAGTTGGAATTGCCTGCTTAGGGACTATTATTCTTTTCATTATCGATCATATTGGCCGATATTTTGGAATAGTTGGAAATCGAGCATTCCGCAAACCACTCACTCTTACGTATTTTATTGCTTTCATTTCGTACTAAATCGCCTTTTTTTACGGTCGAATAATCCTTTCGTTTTATCGGGACCGGCGCAGCGACGATCACAAATAGAAATAAAGATGTGAGAGGGAAGGAAAAATGATAAAAAAATAAAAACTAAAGGAAAACTTATTTCGCGTTCGATTCCTGCCATTTAGTATTCTAGGTGAGCTTGTTAGAAAATTGAGTCATGTCTCATCCTCGAACACTTTGAATATTTAACTGAACATAGGTAAGGAACGATTGGAGAAGGAGAAGTGGAAGTTTCGCACTTCCCGCCGGTAGAATTCGTGTCAAGGCAGAAGCAAAAAATATAACCAAAGAAACGTATGTACATTACCGAGGGTGCTGCTGAAATAAATAGGCTTTTTTTACTCTTCGAAGGAAATGGAAGTGCGAGCAATATAGAAAATTAATGTATCTAAACATAAGGAAAATGGGAAAATGGAGCGAGCGTTGCGTATTCAAACAAATTGTGCGAAATTTATTTTCTTTTATAGCCTCCGATGTTCATAGATGCGTTGGGGAAAATAAACGCTCATCGATAATCAATCATTTATATGTCAAAAATAAAATTATAATAAAATTTATTTTCATTCATTTGCAAATGTCTACTTCAATTTGATATAATATTGTTATATTATTTCAATGTTGCCCGTTCTGATGATATTTGCCGTTATGTACATACATATACATTGATATCTATCTGAAAAGTGTCAATTACATTTTCAAAGACGACAAACGTCCTGGAAAATGAAATTCAACAATGCAAAATTAAAATATTTTAACTTTCATTCACATTGATTTTTCTACTCATACTTTTCTTTACAAATATATGTTGTAAATATTTTTACATAAATAAAATACGTCTAACAAACACGTATCAAATCGGATCATTTTTTATTCCAATCGGCATGTAAATATCGTAAGCTTGAAGTATTAAATCAAGTTTTACATAAAATATGTGGGTGTATACATATTTGTTTACCGCACATAACCGAGCCACAGCATCACATTTTACGTAATTTTAAAGGAAAACACAATAAGCGAGTAGCAGGTGTTTACTTCTCACGAAAACAAAAAACAATCACATAACAACTCACGTATATATGTACATAAGTCTTAATCAATAGTTTAAAAGGCATGAAAAAAAAATTCAATAATTGAAATAGCGCACAACTAGATTAAGTCTACATATATACATATAAGTATATGTATGTGTTCTTTGTACGCGAAATCCCTCAAAAGCTTTAAAATTCTCGAGAGGTACGTATGACCTTCTTGCGACCCTTCACGGAGACAACGTTTAACGACAGGCCAAGATTGTAAAATAGAAATGTGCCACGCCCAATGTGTTACAAATACGTAGATACATTCACGCCCTTGACTCTTCTAAGACAATACAATTTAAGAAAAATACACACCCGAAGGTGAAAATGACCGAAGAAAATAACTTTCGTGATTGGAGTCGTCATATTATGTTTCACTTGAAGGAGACATTTGATGTTTTAATGCTTTTTATTGTTCATAAGTCATGTTCACAATATATCTGAGGTATATTATTATAGTTATCGATCTAGTGATAATTCGATAATTCGAGATTGTGACTGATTCGAACTCGGAACCGATCACTGATCACGTTTCATGATCTACGAAAAAATGTGTGTGTGTGTGTCTGTATGTCTGTATTTCTGTGTGTCTGTTAGTATGTATGTCTGTGTATTTGATTTTTTCGACCTTTAACCTTTGAAGGACGGAGCGTCGAGATCTAATGAGTTTCCCAAACTGGGGCGAGTAAGACCCCAGTGTTTTTTTAATCAAAATACAGCTTTTCTCAATACAAATGTGTTCAATATATATATTTTTAATCATTTTATACATCAACATAAAAAAGTTTTGATCCTATAGCATATTTTTGACTATTTTTGTATTAAAAATGACGACAAGCATCAACATGCACATATGAAAGGCCAACAGGTGACTGCATGACTCAATAGCCACGCGCCAAAGACGACGAAAAAAATAGCTTACGAAAATATAGTTATCTCTTTCTCTCGCATTGATTCATCGATCAACAAGAATATGCAAGCGAACAGTCAAAGACTTATCGCTACCGCCTTTAAATCATACTTTGGAACGTAGAAATGTATAAATGTATTTTTTACGATGTACCTCTTTTCTAAATCATACAAAATCTATTAAAATAAATTTCTTGTAGTTAATTCTAGGAATACAAGAAATAAAGGGTGTATAGCTTTGAAAACCACATAGTTATTACGAAAAACGTAAAAATTGGGGCACTTGCATACCCCACTTCGGTGAGGGAGGGTTAAATGTGCATGCTCTTCACCAGAAAATTAAAGCATAATCCTTGTATCAATGTGTTAAAAATAAAAAAAATCATAAAATCATGAATTATCTGGAAGTGAGATTTTTGATATTTCATGTTTTTAATATTTATAGTGTTTTTATTAGATTATTATTTTTTTTATAGTTTTAAGTAATAATAAAAAATTGAACAAAATCTGACAGCCGGAAGTAGAATTTTTGTCTTGTGTAAGTTTACCTACATTTGCGCTCAATCTTTATTGAAAATGCTCTCATGGCCGAAAATGCTCTCACGGTGTGTATGTGTATGTACATACATATGTTTCATTATCAAATTTTGTTTTTTATACTTCTTATATTCTTCAAATACATAGATAATGTCATGGGTTGGTCACATCCGGATTTTTTTATAGTATTCTTGTTTTAATGATAGTGCACGGCACAATAGGAAAAAATGCTCAAATGACAATGACCCAAAGACTATCTAAAGACGACGATCTAAAGCTAATGTATTCAAGTTAACGTCTTACAAAATATATTCGTACCACGCAATTAATTTTCTTCGCAAGTTCATCTAACTTTGTAAATAGTGTGGGGACCATCCGAGTGACCCAGTGCAATTAAAACAAATACATATTCTCTAAATCTGAAACAAAAGTTCTTAACCGTTAGAGGCGGTACACTAATAATTGTATATTTTAGCACAAATGTCTATATTTTTTACGGTGAATTTCGCAATGATTTATCTGTTATTTTAGAAATAAATCACAACAGAAAATGTTATATTTCTTTAAAAACACATATTAAATAGATTTCATGATCTCAAATTAAATAATCCCTCAACCAGGTCAGCATATTTTAGATTAAACAAATCCATTCTGCAAAATTTTGAGGATTGCTCATTAAACCAACGGATAATGTATAGAAATGTCTTCTCAAATATAATCTACGTCGTAACTCCAGGGAATTATATATAGCCTACATTAATCAGTAAAAGAATTAATGAATGAGACCACTGATATTTTAAAAAATCATGGAAAAATAGATAAATAATTTTAAAAGTGGGACTCATTAATACTTCATATTACATTGGACATGTTTATTGAAAAAATCAGAAATTAAAATTGTGCAAATCCACTGTTTAAAGAAATATAGGAAAGTTTTTATTATACTAATATAAATTATAGTATATCAAAACGGACGCGATTTATATTTGTGGGTATGTATGTGGTGGATGCGTCGACAAGTATGGAGCTTTCAAAAAAAGAAATTTTAGAATACCAGGAGTATAAGTTATGCATAGGGATGTAGCGTGACAACCGATGGAGTCGAGAAGATGCGGTGAAGTGAAGAAGCAGGGTAGCGGGGAAGTGGGGGGGGGTGTGGAGCGTCTGACATGTGCTCCTGAAATTGAATGCCAAACGACGTTGGAATAGGTGACGTCAGATGCGAGGGAGCGTACATACATACACACACCCACGAAGGCACACAAAAATGGGTGACCGTGAAAAAGTAAAAAATATTCGTTTATCATGCATACATATGAAAAACGGTTAGTATATATATATGAGTGGCGTGTGGTAAAAGTCTCTCTCCCCCCGTCGTACATCCTCACTTAATTTGCGCGAGCAGTATACAACAGGAACAAGAGGAACAGGCTTTTCCTCCCGTATCCTGCGCGCGCACATTAAACAAGGCTGTATGACAAAAAGAGAGATAATTTCACCACATTCCACTGATATGTATTGTATATACATATGTAGTACCATTTACCATGCACCCTTTTTTATCTTTGCCTTCCGATATTTGTTTTTTCGACCTTTTCACTTTCGGTTCCGTGAGGTAGACCCCACAAAAACACACACATTCATTCATCGAATGGGTGAACGGGTTAGATCGGCGAGCGTGTAATACGTGAATAAAGAATTGCAGACGAACGGTTTGAATAAAAAAAAACAGTTTATTTTAATATTCGGTACAAGAGTTGATTACGGACTAACTTAAATTCTAACAATATTGAGTTTATATACTCTTTAGCAAACAAAGAATGTGTTGAAGACACGTGTTGTACAATCTTGGTTAGTCAGTGAATGGGTGTAGTGGATATAATGGTTTTATTCATAATCAATGTGTGTCAGTAATCAATAATTGGTAATTCATACGTGTGTCATTAATCAATGGTGCATTCATAAAATTAGGTGTGTCTTATCTCTACTGGTTAGTCGTTTGTTCTTTATATTAATCATGTGACAACGAAGGAGTCATATTATGGCGTCGTAGAAATGACGAATTTGCGAGTACATGAGTACAATGGTAGAGGGTTATCTTCAGCCTTTAACTCGCGCACTTAACTTTTTACTATTAATACGTGCGCGGGCCTATAAATTAACTTACATTGTATTTATATATAACATATAACTTTATTTTCATTCGGGTATCAATTTCTTTCTGAAACCACCCGTTGAAATCAACGGGCACAACATTAGTTATAGTATACATATGTATGTATGTGTATGTACATATATGGGATACAGTTCGCAGTTACAATTTAGTGATACAGAAAAAAAAGCTGGTAAGTAGTTCGAAAGACGAAAGAAAGTTCTAGAACAAAAACAATGTGTATATGTATGATGTACATATGTATAAACCCAGTTGGTACATTCTGTCTCCGAATTGGTATTCCGGGTGTAGCGTTTTCTGCTTAATTTCTAGGCTTATTGAATGTCGATCGTCCCTCAGCACTGACGCGATTAATCTTGCTGACCGACAGATTGCGACTTGTTAAAGGCATTCCCTTTTCCTATCGATTCTCCCACCTTTTCTTTTTTTTCCTCTTCTGTTCGAGACACAAATTGTTCGATTATCTGACTACGGGGAGTGGGGTGGAGACGCGACTACGTGACACGATTTCGTTAATTCCCGGGTCCCGGAGTCATTAACGTCAGTTCGGCGTTTGCTTTCGAAAGGATATTATCTCGGCACGACTTCTCCCGGCAGGATATGGGTTAATAGTACGCTGGTTGTGCTTTATTTGAATAATAATATTGTATTATTCTCTTGTATATACTTACGAACATTGGCAAATTATCTTATATTGAATGATTGACTGTGCGATCGAAAAAAAATGATAAGAATGGAACGATACATTTATACATATGTATATTCCTATCAATATGTCTCTTGTAAAGAGCATAATCCTAGTTTTTAATTATAAGCGACACATTTTTATACAAAAAAATTGACAGTAATACATAATTAATCTTAATTAATTCATACACGTTTAATGTTTTAATGTTTTATTTTAATTTACTGTAGGTTTTTACTATTTTTGCAGACACTCATAGCTATGTAATAAACAACGCAGATTTATAGCCCTGTATTGCACGTTAAAATTTAAGGTACTGACCACTGAGTATAGCCATTGCTTTGATTTATCTGAGTCTTCTGTGAAATACATACGTACATACATACATATGTACATATATGCTTTACTTTTTATGAGATTGTAGATAAGACTATTCCATTACGACATTAATCTGGGTGTAAAGTCGCCGTAAGTTGAGTATGAGCACTACACTAGCTTTTCCACAGCTTTTTGTATGACGAGTTTTAGTGTCGTTGAAAGCGACATGTTGACACGAAAATTCCTTGTACGTGAAATCTGGAACTGTTGCTTTACGCTCTTGGTAAATTTAATAAGCTTAAAGCTCTCTTAACATGCATTAAAAGTTTGTGTATGATAATATTAAAACGAATGGACCTTACGTGAATGTATACATACATACATACATATGTACATTTGATTATTATTATTTTTCCTGTTATATAAAGTTAGGATGAAATTTTATAAGAGCAATATGAAATATGGTGTTTTATTTCTCCTATTAATTCTACTCCAAATATATAGATCGCATTACATGTACTTTATTATTTGCTATATTATTTGACACTAAATTGAATTAATCAGACATTCTTATCTATCGACTAATTTCAATTCAATGATTTCCTTCTGTAACTCTTTTTTTTCAGTTTAACTGCATAATTCGGGCACCTAGCAAAAATTGTTTATTAACTTATTGGAAATATCCGCAAAAAAGTCTGTCGGTTTCAATACTTTAAAATGTACAGGTTATATATAGGGGCTGTGATCAAGAAATCTCGTCTCGAGAATCCTCGAGAAATTTTGATTCTAGTTTCTCGAGAATATTTTATTGTAAAATTTCGAGATTCTCATTTCTCGAGAATATTTTATTATGAAAATTGGAGATTCTCGTTTCTTGAGAAATCGTATTTCGTTTATCTCAAAAATGTCGAGAATATTTTAAATTTATCACTACATGTTTTTGTTCAATAAATGTGGTATTTTGTTATATGTATGTATTAATCTTTGGCTATATTTGGGTTGTTAAATGTGAGTGTATATTTAACATGTGTATTTTGTAAAACAAGGTTTCAAATTTGAATAATAGAGTTTCAAATTAAATAAACACTATCTCAAATATTAATATTATGTTTGAATTATTTTATTTTATACACAATATATTATTTACACGTTAATGATTCTGGTATATATTTACATCACTAATAGGTGTGCACAACATTATGTAAGTGTATTACAAATTATTTTTAAATGTTAAACAATTAATCTAGAATACAGTAGAACAATTAAGACAATAATAATAATAATTCGATTACAATAATAATAATAATTTCTTCCTAAACATCATAATGGAATCACTAAAAATATATATATATATTACATCTTTCAGAGTTTACTTCATTATAGGTTCTACATAATCTTACAATAGGTGCAATTAATCCGAGATTAGTGTTACAGACAAGGATATGGAAGCTTTTAGTTAAGGGGAATCTAGGGTGTCTAAAGGGTATAGAAAGCGATATATGTTTTAGGATGTCAGTACTATCAATTTTGTTATAAATTGCTTTGTGGTGGAAAGTTAAATCAAGCAAGGTACGGCGTGATTTTAAAACCTGCATTTTAAAAAATTTTAAACGTTGGTCATAGGGACATCTGTGTGATATTTCAGGAGAAGTAAATGCTAAGTGTTTCGTAAACGAGCTTTGAATTGATTCAATGCGCTGTGAATGACGGCTATAGAATGGGTTCCAAACTATACTAGCATACTCGACTTCGCACTAACGCATTGAATAGTACAATTTTTGTTTCAACTGAGCGAAATTCGGTGATATTACGTTTAAGAAAACCCAGCATTTCAAGGGATTTCCCAATAACATGATCCATGTGAGAAACAAAGGAAAGTCGCTTATCAATTAGGATCCCAAGGTCGCGGACTTCTTGCACTTCCTGTAGAAGTGCACCATTAATTGAATGGTCAAATAGTAAGGGTTTCTTTTTACGGGTAAATTTTATATGATAACATTTGGTGATATTTAAACTCATATTGTTTGATTCGCACCACGACCAGACTCTATTGAGATCTGATTGCAATTGTCTACATGATGTAGTCGAAGCGGTGATATATAGCTTTGGAGTGCAAACTTGGAGTGTTTGATAACCAAACTGATATCATTGATAAAAAGTAAGAATAGAATGGGAGCAAGATGGGATCCTTTTTATATAAGGGTTTTAAAATTAAAGAATTTCAATCTTGAATGTCTTCAATGGCGATATTGATTTGCAATTCAAACGTGAAAATTTTATCTGAAATTTCACCGTTGCTATAAAGCACACCTGGGTTGCATCCCATTTTCTTTTTAATATTGTAATTTATACAGAGCGAGGAAAAATTCAAGACGCGCTCGGCGAGTCCTTTCTAATTTGTATCATATTAAGCGCGCACCGGAAGGAGTGGGTTTCAACCCTTTCTTCGCACTGTTTGAAATTCCAGAAACGGTCGGAGGTTACGTGCCTTTTTATATTAACGACTTGAAAATTAGCTGGTCATTCCCTAGTCCGGTGTTTCTTAACCAGTGGGCAGTGGTTCATATTTTAAAGAATTTAAAATGGATGAAAAAATACTTTCAGAATAAATAAAATTACATCGTAATGATTAGCATGTTATTGGCTGATACAATTGTGATAGGCTTCGATTCGATTCCAAAATACAAAAGAAAACTATATACACACACATGCACTAGAATTAGAGCGATTCTGATTGCAAATAAGTCAAAATTTCGAGGCAGAATTATTTCACAATCACATCCGTTGATGCATCATATAAATTCATACATAATTAAAGCTAAAAAAAGTTCCAATGACAATATATGAATACTATTGAAATCATTACAAATTATCATTGTGAAATTATAAACAGATCAAGTACTACGTATTATTGAAACTTTCAATCTAGTACATATTAAAATTGAAATAAAATCTGCCGTGTAGTTAACGTGTATTTAACACTTGGAGGTGATTATATTAACTGCATATACATAATTACATATTTTTCAATTCAAAAATCTTATAAAGATAAAAATTTAATATGAATAGGTTGTAAATTTAATTTATTTGTTGAATTTTGAGTAGGTTTTTACGCTATTTTATTTTATAATGTATGAATAATCAAATGCACAATATTTATTATTATCTCCAATACGCATTTAAAGCCACTCTCATCTATCTTGCTCCAAACATTTAAAAGCTTTTTATTAGTTTTACTGACTGTGTACGAGGTACAATATTTTTGAGCTGATTTTGAACCACTTCCACTCTTCTAATCGATATACATACTATCAACATATGGAGGTTAGCTCAAAGAACTTAATCATTAACGAATTCATTCAATTTTAATTAGAATTGACTGTCAGATCGACACGATGACAACTGGCTATCATATGCGCCTTATCTTTCGTCAATTTTTCTAGCAACGTTACCCACCCATTTCCATATAATCTCTTACAGTGTCTCCACTATATCGACTACCCTTGTCATACTTCTCACCCACTTATTCCGTTTCTTATCTATCCTCGTTATGCCGAGCAGAGAGCGCTCCATACTTCTTGTATGTTGTTTAGTATAAAATGTATGTATCTTTACGTTCCAGGTATAGTTTATCGTTTAAAAAATATATTATTAGGATGATGACGATTCAGTCACATCCCAATTAATATTTTTTATATACATATATATACTACATATATATACCTATAGTATATTCGAACGATACTTTTATCTTGAACTTAATATTGGAACGATGAACTTGAGAGACGCGTCGAACTGTTCTTTCAAGATCTATCGCTCTTACTCATTGAACTGAATAATCTGAATTGGCTGATAGAAATGAAATGGATGTATTGACTCGGTCTGAATTTCTGACTGATTGAATTCTTATAAAGAACTGTCATACTGCGGCTACGGTTTATATTGTAAATTCTATAACGTTAATGTTTGTCTCATTGCAAATATTTCTTGTTTAATTTTATCGCAATTTGTATGGTTTTGCTATTCCCTCGTATGATCTTGTAAACATTAGAGATAAGCGAGGTAGATAGTATAAAATAAAACGTCACAAAAATAAATCTAATAAGATTGTATATAGATTTTAGAAGATTTACATTGCTTTCCTCGTCCATATATTAAGTTTGAATGATCCATGATACCAAAAAGGTAGAGAATTACTGCCATACTTCGTACGTAGTAGTGCCTCCTCTCTCTGATGAGTCAGAATCGGAGTCTGGAAGGGCAAAAAGGGGCATGTCTAATGTGCCGGGGGCAACAGATGCCGTTTATCGCATCCGCAACAAAACACCATTATGAAAATCGAATTAGGCGACGACGTTCTACCCCGGCACTTTTTCTTTTTTTTCTTGTTCGTTTTTCGCCGTTCGATGGAACTGAGGGGTTTTTATTGGTCATTTTACACTTCGGCCGCAGTAATTGGGGTTATTTATTAATGTGCTCCGGTTCGTTTTTTTCGACTCTCGCTCCTTTTGAACCCAGGCAATAAAGCGAACGCGCGTTCAATTTTATCGAGTTTTATGGGTGTTTTATTTTTATTTTCGCCAGTGCGAAATGCGGTTCATAAATCGTGATATACGCATCGTTGGTCAATAGCACTCGAAATAAAACATGCTTATTTAGTCGATTGCATTCAAATGATGACAAAACGCTGATGGTCATCACCATCGATTATCGACAATTAACATACATATGCATATATCTATGTATGTATGTATATACATTCTTTTGAAAATAAATATATACTAGGTTCGACCCGGCATAGAAACTCTGGGAAATTATAGAGTTTTTTCATTCTCATCTTGAATTCCGGGAAAAATATTTCCCGGTTTAATAAAGGCTAATGTATATCCTAGGATAAAACTATTTTGAAGCAAGGGTATCCAGTTTTATTGACGATTTCACAATGGAAGAAATTCTCTTAGATTCTAATGAAGATGACACAATTGTTTAACGTTGAATGAATAATTAAATAGAAAAAGAATTACCAAAGCTAAAAACTAAATAATAACGTAAATAAAAATAGCTAAGAATTTAAATAAAAATGAAATGAAAATATACATGCGGACAGGAGTTTCTGAACAGTTTCAAAGATTGATTTCGCCTCTATTAACTATAAAATCAACTTCGACTGAAACCGAAAGAGTGTTTTCCATTGCTGTCATATTTGTGTCAAATTAAGAAATAGGCTTTTGGATTCTCATTGAAACATTTTAGTATTCTTAAGAAGCTATTTCAAATGTTTTTTTTTAATTTTAATGTCATATTTTTTTCCAGTAAAAGAGATATTGTTTACTTATTTAAAACAAATAAGTAAAAATAATTAATAAATATTATAAAAATAATTTTAAAGTTAATTGCAATTTTTTTTTTTACTTTATCCATGTACATCCGTTGTAATAACAAATGAAAATTTGTGATCATGCAAAAATTCGAATTTGAAATTTTGACTAATTTGAACCCAAAATCGATCATTGATACGTTTCCATGATCTAGAAAAAATGTGTGTTTGTCTATATGTCATATGTCCTGGGATCTCGGGAATCCTATAAAGATAAGATAAGATAAGATAAGAAATAATAAAATCCTAATAAAGATAAGAATTTCAATAACCAATACTAAGTTTCAGTTCGATAGGACAACGATGTTCAACAAATCCCCAAAATACACAGACACACGCATATCAACATACACACACACACATTTTTTTCTAGAACATGAAAACGTGATCATTAATCGATTCTGAGTTCAAATCAGTCAAAATCTAGAGTTCGAATTTTCGCATGATCACAAAACTTCATACATTGTTACTACGTACACGGATAAAAATCTGGGAAATCTGAAACCCTAATACATACATATGTAATCCACATTAAGGTTTATTATTAGTTACATTATTTCAGTCACTTTTCGCCTTTCACCTTTTAGTTCTGCATAATGTTTTTATTATAATAACTTACTTTAATATTATTTGATTTTTAAAAGCTTTTTATTATTCATATAATATGTTCACAATACATATTATGTCTTTTTTAATAGCTGCTGATCTAGAGATTTTTTATTTATTTTACACATAATTTTACTTATTAGTACTTACATATGTATATGTTGGATTGGTATGATTGAGAATATTTTAAGTTGGCAGGCCTGGTGTCGCTTTGCGCGTCACTCGCTGGTCGAGCCCGAACCGAAGACATTAAACGAGTTGCGTAAAGACTTTGACTTTGAATATCCTCCCGCACACATTCATGGATCCCATATATATGTTTGTAACATTATATTATTTAAAGGCAGGTGTTAAAAGAATAATAAATAATATATGTACATACATACTATGAAGATTTTTTTTTTTTTTTTCCGGTAAACTACATAATAGGTATGAGTGCCATACATATTTTAAAAGCTGCTACTTACATTTGTATGCCATATGATGGTTTGTACTTACTTAAATATTCCACCATTCTGAAAATTTTCAATATTAAAATATTACTGCACAGATGGACATACGAATAAGTAATGGGTTTTATGATTTACACAGAGAGGGCAATTTAAAAATTCTATTAAACGTATTATATTTTAAAAGCATGGGAAACAAATACGTGTAAATTGGAACTGTATTAGTGACAATAAATTATAAAAATCTTTTATTTTATATTGAGTACATTTCTGGAAACTTTTTTCAATTGACAAAATAACGTCCATGAAATGAGTGATGAAAGCTCTGTATGTAGTTTAATTTTAATATTGTCTTATATTTACTCCGATTCATTAATTTTTTTATTGGAAGCTCCCAGATATAAAATTGATGTATTAGTAAAAGTAGGGATAATCAGAAGAGGCATAGTTTTCAATTTTGCAAAAAATATTTTAAATGCATAGGAACAAATACGTGTACAAATGTAAATATCTTTTATTTCATATTGAGTACATTTCTGGAAACTTTTTTAAATAGACAAAATGACGTCCATGAAACGAGTGATGAAAAGCCTGTATGTAGTATAATTTTAATATTGTTTTATCTTTACTCTGATTCATTCGATTTTGATTGGAAGCTCTCAGATATAAAATTGATTTATTAGTAAAAGCAACGATAGTCAGAAAAGGCATAGTTTTCAATTTTGCAAAAAAGAAACCGCCGATAAGAGATATTCAATTAAGGTTGAAAAACTTGGAGCGGTAAAAAATTTGGAGGTCGAAGGTGTTTTTTAGACAAATTCAGCAAAAAATACCTTCGGAAAAATTACCGTATTAAATTACGTTGACGATGTCAGTGCTGAAAAAAAAATAAGATTGAAGTTTTAGTTTTTTGACACGAGCCCGAAGTTGGTGAATCGCTTTGGCAAAATCGAATCGAAACTTTTGTGCGCCTAAAGATTTGTTGATATTAGCACGCTCACGGTTGAAGTATCAGGGTTAAAATCGATAATTTAAGTTTCTGTTCAAATTCAAAATTTATTTCAAAAGAAATTAAATTCGGTTCAACAATACTCACACTCATACTTATAATGTTATGACGTGCGCTATTTTATCTTAATGAAATAGTAAACATAATATTTAAGCGTGAATGTCCTTGTTTCGGGTTTGGTGCAAACGATCGAAAAGCGCCAGACAGATTGAACCACAGATTAACTGGATGGCTGCTTTAAACGCAATTCTCGACTTCACGAATGAAAAATTGCACATCAGATGACGAGTAACCTTTCGATGTGCACAGATGCAATTATTAAAATTGAGTTGTATCTTTCTGGCGAGTTTTTAATAATTTAATAAGGAAAAATTCGGAACTAAAGTATCAGAAGGACAGAAAGTATACAGGGTAGGTATATCGGGACTTTGGGTAGATTTCGCTTAGTTTAAGTGCGAGCAGTACGCACGCATAAGGTACACGTGTCGTTAATCTGTGGTTCAGTCTGTCTGGCGCTTTTCGATCGTTTGCACCGCATCGTCTTGTTTCATATATATGTAGCTTACAATATCTATCTTGAATATTCTCTCGAACTCGAATATATATATATATATATATATATATATATATATATATATATATATATATATATATATATATATATATATATATATATATATATATATATATATATATATATAAATATATATATTATTTATTTATTTAGAAATTATTTATTTACATGTGGAAGATTTTATCTTTATTATCGATGTAAAAATACACTAATCTCGTACTTTTAACTGTACGCTTGTTACCTGCTTGAATCAGCCAAAGGTTATTTTAATAATTTGTTTTGGTTATTGTGACGAGGAAACTGACCATCCTGAACACCAGAACAGATCTTTCCCTAAATTTTATTATGCCATTAGTAGGTAAAATCCATTACTTGAAAACAGTTATACCATTTTGCTTAGTGTTCAAAAAACTCTATAAGAGTATAAAGGCCAAATAATGCTTTTATACTTTTGCTAAAAATGTACATATTATTTGCGAGGGCCCCGGATCCCCTTCGAAATCCGGACCCGGGTTATTTGCATACCCTTTCCCCCCCTGTTGTCAGCCCTGCATATTCCTATTTACAAACATAATTATATATGTACATATGTGATATACATTTTATTAAATTTAATTGTACGTACCTATGTATTTTTAGTAATATTCATATAATATAGTTTGACTAATAATAATAATACTAATAGCATTATCTTTTTTTTATATAAAATTTCACCATGATACCATTACGGGTCGAACCTGAGCGACACCTGTGATATTAAACTTGTGAAAATATAAATTTATTGATTACAAATTTGAAATCATTTTCAAATAGTCATGACAAATAAATAGTAGGTAAGATTGTTTTTGCCAATTTGTGAGGAACCGTTTCAACAATGAAATCAGATAAATTGGCAAATTCTGATAGGAAACGATTAGTTTATAGTCACAAATATCCAAATCTGATCAGCAGCACTGCAGAAATACTCGGAATAAATTATTTTCAATCGAGTTCAATCGAAGCTCAAACCCGGGAACCTCTTAGTGGTTAGCACTAACGCAACCACCGAGCTATCTTTTGTCTCAAATCCATGATTTTAGTGCGTTAAAATGCTCAGAAAAGATCTAAAGATCTAATCTGATTTTATAATATTTGCACGATTACTTTTCATGAATATTTAAAAGTATTTATAAAAATGTGGATATATTTTTGTAATTGTACAACAAAATAGTTATAATTTACGTAATGATCTTAAACCTTACATCCGAACCAATACGAGGAAATGAACAAATTGATAACTAGCCGGCATATGTATATGTACAATACATTATATTATTAATACTGCACAAACATACGACAGCAGATCAGATCAGACTATAAAACGTCAAAAGGCTCTCTAATGAAATGTCAGACACTCACACAACTTACAAACCTACTTAAACTAACTCGGTCAGAACAAAATTGTCATTCTACATATTTATATACATACACGTACACGACATACCGAGTAGCTTTTGTAGGTATGATTCTGACGCGAACTTGCAAATGTTAGCTACAGGGCGAACAACGCATAAAAACAAATTGCCTTTGGCGTGCTATTATCACGCCATTTCTGCTTAGTCCGGCGACCACTAACTACACCCGAACAACCCCAACCCCTAAAACCCGTTAGGGGTGCGTCTCGTTATTGTCTCGGCGGAGAGAGTTCAGACGTGACTCGAATGCGACCCCCTATCTCGCAGCTTCTGAAACTTTCTCGGAAATGCCCCTACCCTCCGATCTAGTTCCCAGACTCGGATACCCATGTTTGTGCTCAGCTTTGGCGGCCATTTCGTTTTTCTTCCGCGTCGTTTCCGGTTCCGTCGTAATTTTACTTCGAACGCTAAAAGGTCTATCGCTTCCGGCTCCCATATATTTATCGTGTGAAATTTCGAGTTTTTATCCTCGTGTGGAAGTTATCACTTTTTTATTATTATTTTTCTATGGCGAGAGCTTTTGGAAGCTTTCGTATCCACTTGTAGTGAAAGAGCTCAAATTGAGGGTGCTATGGCCTCCACTAGTGCCGAGTTAACACGGAAAATGGGCAATTGTACACGTGACAGTGCTATAAAATCAGAAATAATTTACAATGTTGACCGTATATGTAATATAGTTGATTTTTCTTTTCAGCGTATAACTATAAAAAATGTTTTTTATAACAGTTGTGAATATCATCATTATCATCATCATCTACAGCCATATACCATCCAGTACTGGATGAAGGCCTCTGCAACACACTTCCCCTCGTCTTTGTTTTGCGCAACTCTCATCCATACACATTTTTCTAATTTATTCTACCCATTTTCTCTGTGGTCTTCATATTACCCTTTTCCATTCTGTCAGGTAAAATTCTAGCATTTCTATTGTCCACCTTTCGTCTATTCTTCATACTATGTACGTGGCCCGCCTATTCTCATTTCAATCTCTTCACTCTATCCACCTTATCCACTATCCTTGTGATACTTCTCACCCTAGTATTCCGTTTCCTGTATTTCTCGTTATGCCAACCATAGAGCGTTCCATACATCCTTGAGTGCATTGAACTTTGTGTAGCATCTTGGCATTCAATGTCCAAGTTTCACATCCATACGCCATCACCGGTAAAACACAAGATGTTTTTCTTCTGGCAAAGTGGCATTTTTGATTTAAAAACCACATTAAAATGCACTCCATTCTAATTTCATACGTCTCTTTATTTATTATTTTATGAATTTGAATATGAACACACTAACTTAGAATGGAAAACATTATCTCAATGAATTAAAAACGTATATGAGATAGTATAAAGGCTTGTAATATTAAGATTTATTTTATTTTCATGTGATTGTATGTATACTTTTTTATTTTTTTGTACGACTTAGAACTTATATGAAATGTCACTATGGCAAAATTGTAATAAATAAATAAATAAATAGACTTACATCAATGTTAGCTAACCCTCGTACATACATACGTCAATAAAATATTTAAATTATAGCTATTTAAAGAGTGGAAGTGGTTCAAAATTAGATCACAATTTTTATGGGGAGGAATTTCATGGAACTAACAGAGTGAAGGTAGTAAAAAAGATGGGTTAAAAAAAGTTCAAAAAATGCAAAAAAAAAAGATTAGGTATAAAAGTTAATCAGAATTAACTTTCAATATTGGAAAAATTTTATCTCATCCAAGAAATGATCTATTAGTTAAAAAGTTGAGAATATTGACTAAGTAAAATGCATTTATAAATTCCGAATTTTCGGATGTATGAACTTGATTTGAGAATTTGTTTGTCAAAAGTGCTTTTATCGAGTTCGCCAGACTTAACTTAATCTTTATTTCATTCATTCAATAAGTAAATAAGCGCCGAATGTTGTTTTAGTTCAAGTGTTTATCTAAAATATAATATATATTAATATGATATTTAGCTCTGAATGTTTCGGTGATTATCGCTATCTCTCGCCAATTTAGGACAGGTGGTGGAGCTTTGGTCCTCGACCTGTGTCACCCTGGCCTTTCTGATGAGGGCGACACTTTCTCTTGACAATTAGCAAAGCATCTCTGACACAGGAATATCATAGGACATAGAGGGCGTTCTGAAGGGATGCGAGTACCCTAATCTCATCACCGATACGCTGATAAAATTATGTGTTAACCTTTTGAACGCGCGGCGCCGAAGCGTGCGATACGGTCGAGTTAGGCAAATTTTATTTACTTGCCAACTCGAGAATACTTTACATGAAATCAATATTTTAATATCAAGCCCGCGTAAAGCATCTCAACACTTAAAGTGTATATTTCATATATTTAATATCTCCAATTTCTAGCATTTGAACTTAATCATTATAATAAGATTAATCTAGCGAGTTTGTGGTACATTAAAGCTATGCCCGATATTTTATATAATATTTTTAAAACATTTTCATTTTTAAATAATTTAATAGTATCGTATTAAAAGTAAGTTATAGTATATGGTTTATTAAATAGATTGAATATTTTTTATTAGTATTTTACTATTGTTATTCACATCAATAATCTCAACATTTTTGCGAGTTCGGAGTTCGATATTTGAAGTCATCAATGGAATATTTGCAAGGCTGGGCGATGACGATGACGATGTAATGTCCGAATTAGAATAGCTTTTCATCCAAACACAAAAAAACGTATGTGCAGAAGAATAGACTATTGGTTAGCATATAATGCTTTGAACAAAATGGTCACGGGTTCAAATCCCACTAGTAACTGTTAATCAGACCTTGGATTTGTTACTTTAGATCAATCGTTTCCTATCAGAGTTTTCCAATTTATCTGATTTTCATTGAAACGATGCCTGTAAATCGGCATTTCCTTTCCAATATCTCTTGAAAACCTCAAGTTATTCAGCGTCTTGAGCTTCGCCTATTTCTATAATAAAATGCTGCAAAAATTTCTCCATAGAAAGCATAATATGCAAACCACGCTGCTGGTTATAATTCAATATATCCAGAATCTCGGAAAATCAGAACAAATTTATAAGAGGCCACCAGTATTTTTTAATATTTTAAAACGCAAATATTATATTTCATGTTTTGCGAGATATGTCTCGAAAGGAAAAAAAATGGAATTATGCAAATTTCAAGTATAACGCCTCATATGTAAATTTTGTGTTTGAATTATCCCTAGTACAAATCAGTCAACATTTTGAGGTTGAATTTTCTTACGATCGCAATACTTCATCTATTGATATTTAGGTAAAGCAAAAAAATATCATAGGGTCCGACTATGACAAACGAGGCCGGATACCCTTCGAGAAACTTATCTGCTGCTAAATCTCTCCATGAATGCCCGCCTTAACGGAAAGTATGAGTATCCTTGTATGCATATGTAAAATCCAATGTGTGTATAAATCAACAACACCTACGCAAATCACATCCGTCACGGTCGGATTAAGGTAGAGATGCGGCCAGGTGGTAAACTTTACCAAAACCCATGATCGATATCAAAACCTCCCTTCCAGATTCTGATTGATAATTCCATTGTTTAGCACTCCGCCCACATTCCCATCCCACTCATCCATTTCCCCGGTCTGTCTATACATAAACGTACCCGTTATTGACAAAAGCGAATGTTGTCAACGGTTTATTTTCTCGGAATAATCGAGTCTTTTAAATTTTTCAACGACGAAGGGTCGTATGTATTTAGGTTGTGCCAATATAAGCCGAACAAGTTAAGGGGGTTGGGGTGCGCTCAACCTTTTGAATTCATTAATGTATCTACGTGTGTGTATCGTGGTACATAATCTGCCATCAGTCTAGCATCAAGCGATTGTATCCGGATGGTATTCCTATATGTATGTACATATATGTAGGTATATGACAAGGTTCTGACCCTTGTCACAAAGAATTTTCCCGGGGACAAAGGTTCACCTCTGTTGTTAAGACACGTCCGCACAGGAATAATTTAAAAATCAATGCTAATGTTTGTTTTTAGAATGGTTACGTCTAAGTGTGGAATGTGAAGGGTTGAAACGAACTGTGTTGGGTTTGGCATTGATCGAATACGGTTTTAAAATAGTTCGGAGTATAATACTTAATCATTGTTGTTTTTTTTTACTTGAAAATAATGATTATTTTATTCAACCCTATAAAATAATAGAAACTTTCGAGAGTTCCCATGCAAATAATTATATTCAATTAAATGGAAATATTATTATTCATATTCAAAGCACTTATTTGGAGTGCTAAAATACGCCTCTTTTTGAATCGTTGTGCGTGGTTTTCCTAACCATACACACATAAATGTATGTATATAATAAAATCAAACTTATTACATTTATATCACAGCGCAGCTCACTGGTTAAGTAAGACCTTAAGTCACTGTTCACCAGTACGGAAAACCGAAAGCCGGCTTTTTTGGCTCAAATCAACCGGCTTTTTAAGGTTTTCTTTAATTAATGTTTTTTTCCTCAAAACTAACATTTATGAATTTCAAATTTCTATGAAAGATCACAAAAAATATTTATATCTAAACTTTTTTAGGTAATAGGCGTATATTTCTTTGAAAAACAAAAAAAAGGTACAGCACTTAGCGGTTTCTTTGAGATTTGGTAATGAACGAAGACCAGGTCATAAACAAGTTCAGGTATAATAATACCGCAGGCAGCCCAGCCCAAAATATATGCTGGTCCGCCAACTGAAAATGTTAGAGTAGCACTGATTTAAATGCTACAGACATTTATTTATGAATACAATATTTTACAAATTATTTTAACTGTAAAATATTGTATTCATAAATAAATAATACATAGTAATTAAAAAATATATATATATACATAGTAATTTAATTATCATTTACAAATTAATTTAATTATTATTTATAATTATTTTCATTGTTGAGTAATATCGCATCTAAATGACTTTAAAGGCACTTTAAAATCTCAATATGTAGTATTTCTATAAATCATAGTCATCGAGTCCAGTTTGAATCTTAAAATTGTATATATGCATCTACGGAACGAGAGGTGCTGTATTACATAAAAATTAAATCAGCTGATAACTAAAAATAAAACTATCACTGTTTGATCTGTGTACATATGTATGTAGCTTGTATTGGTTAGAAAGTTTTTTTTTGGAGGAATAAACAATGAAATTTGAGGTTATGAGTTGCAGCCAGAGATAAATATGTATACTCATTTATGCAGTTAAGAATAGGTTATTAATGCTAAGATTGCTTTAATGATTTGCTTTAAGAATAAATTATCAATGAGTGATTGTCCATAAATTTATGTATTTACAAAAATGAACTTTTCAATCATCAGATAAATTAAATCAGCTGATAACTAAAAATAAGTGTATGTAATGTATGTATTTAAGCTTATTGTAAAAAACTAAATGTATGTAAGCTTATTGTAAATCATATTAACAATTAGATACAACATAACTTCTTATTGAATACTTATCTCGCAGATAAAACCGACTGAGGAGATATATAGTGAAATGTCAGATTTGACATATTTGGCCAAATATCGATATATGTATATCGTGTATTACATTACATGAAGCTAGACGCCAAATTTGAAATTTATATATACATATGAGAGTTAAAACCATAAATATTTAAATATTAGAGATAACGAGAACCTATAGAGCAAATTTTATAAAATATAGAGTGAATTATAGCGTTTAAACAATTAAAATCTTATATGGCCATATCAAGGCGAACAGGTTGGAAGACACGGGACGAACGCATATTAAACGTCAGGAAGGTTTACGGGCCCCGTTCTTAAAACGCGTTGTATACGATATTTTATCTCCAACGTAATGGCAGACGATACATTAACGTGTATTGATGACCAAAATGAGCAATATGGCAAAGTATGAAAACATAATTGAAAATATAGTTGATTTTTCTTCGAAGTAATTGGAAGCCCTTTAAATTTTGAGGCCACATACCTATGTACTTTTTATTATGTTTGTCATATGCCTTTTCTAATGAATTTGTTTCCGAAATTTGCAACGGTTTGACAAGTTTTTGGATTTTTAAGCTAAAACAGATGCGTAAAAATAGATTTGAAAGATGGAAATATTTTAACGTTGAGCGGATCTCATCAGTGTTCTTCATATCTATTAACGATTGCACAATTATAGTTTTTCTACGTAACACATTATTTTTTTAATAATATATTCTGGATAGTAGCTTATTTAAATCATTTAATTATTTGTGCGTATTTAGGATCTGCCATTTTACGGCTCTGATATATAATACAAATTGTATTATTTGTAATAATAATATTTAACAATGATCTTATAATTAATAATGATCTTATTACTCATAATGTTTATAACTCAATTTAGTTTATAAAAAACATTTTTTGTATAATATAATATATGCATATTTACATTTTGTTTTCGATATTCTAAGCCCGCTTTAAAGGTCAAGGAATTTGACCCTTAAAGCCCTCAACATGAGGCCACCACCCCCCCCCCAACGAATACAGTCTAAGAGACCCTTTCGTCGGAGAACGAGACGATGAATATCGCACAAGAACAACCGCACATCACTGTTCTAATAAAAAAAGCCACACTGTACATAACCAAGTACAAAATAAACAACAACGCATGAACACATAAAGCGCGCATGCGTTAGGAAATAATACCTGAAATCTGCCGTGCGAATGCACGCACACCTCAAGTAAACATACATGTATGTACATATGTTTATACGTGCATAAACACGCACACACACACACACACACACACACACACCAACACACACACACACCAACACACAAACACACACATACACAATCACACACACACACACACACACACAAACATACACACAGACACAAACCACAAAAACATACGCACACCTAAACAGCAAACGCACACTCAGACACACACATTTACAGAATTAAAAATAATAATAATAATAATAATAATAAATAAATAAAAATGAACTCATAAATGCTTATGCAATCAAGTAGTTTTTTTCGATATAATAATTTTAAACTTGAAACCGGTAAAAGACAGCCAACCGGCTTTTTATTTGTAAAAAAACCTAAAATTAGCTTTTTCTTTCGGGCGGTTGTTTGGAACCCCTAAAACAATATAAAACACCGATAGAAAAATTAATTAAATAAATTTTCTAATAGATGGTGGTTTATTATTTCTAAATTAATTCGGTTTATTGTCCTAGCGGAAACATTCGCATCGAACAGTTTATATAGAACCTTTTTTATTTTGTTATTATTCGTATTACATACATTCGTACGTTGTTTTGTTGGAAGCGATCTAGCTTACGTACGCATGTATTTATTTATTTATATATATTTTAGCTATCAAGCTAATTTAAAAATACATCTTAATTATTATACTTGACTCTAAAATTTTTAATTAACTTATATGTACTGTCCCTAACAGAGGTGTCTCTTCGCACCTCGCAAGAATGCATCCATGTTCTTAGCAGACCTGATGCACTCAGGGAGGGCATTATACATGAGAACACTGTGAAAAACACCCCCAGCTGTCTTATTTTTTCTTACTCTACTTACAACTAGTTTGTCCTTATTTCTAGTATAGAAACTATGTTTATTTTTTTTCCTTATTATATAATCATCAAAATACTTAGGCAATAACTTATGATCTAACTTATAAACAAAAGACAATGTACTAATATTTAGATTAATTCTAATACTCATCCATCCTCATTCATCTAACATACTTCCAATACTCTTAAATGTACTCACATTCAAAATACCTCTCATAGGTTTATTCTGTATTTTTTGCATTTTTTCTATGTATGTATGTATGTCGAATCGGAACGACTATTATAGTACGGCAAGCGTTATCTCAAACACACAGACACACAGCCGGAATAGCGCTATTATATACATATGAATATGATAGATAGTTTTATGGATACATACATATAAACATATGTATGTACATATATGCGATAGACAATATATGTATGTGTGTTAAAATTGAAAGCGGCAGACGTGTGACGCTATCGCGCGATGGCCGTACATCGTTTGTCACTGTCGTCGGTGCACACGTGCCGAGAGAGCACGCTGTCGGCGTTGACGTGCACATGTCCGCCACGTTTGCAAATTGTTTTCCAACAAGGATATGATGGAACGACGTGTGGTATCCTGCCCCATCGCACTGACATGCAACAGATACCAAAAGAAAAAAAAAAGAAAAGCACTATGAAAATGCTCGGCCCACAACACCAAAATCCAATATGGCCGGCTATCAGTCCCGCATACCATCGTACGTGTATATTATGTATATAGGGTTGTCACGCGTCCCGATTAATCGTGATCGTCACCAGTTTTAAGTCTCGTGTCCCGGTGTCCCGAACAAACCTCTCGGGACGCCCAAATGTCCCTGTTTACTACTTTTTAAATTGCTACAGAAGTTTTTAGCTCAGAATTAACTGTCTGGACCAGACAGTCTGGTAAAAACTGCATCAATATTCAACAATGAACTATTTTTTTTTATTTTTTTTATTTTTTTTTATTTCATACCAGGAAGGCATTACAGGTAAACCCCAATGCGCCTTCCTGGCCAAATTACAAACAATACAGCATTTTTTTTATTATATAAGTCGCTAAATTACGAGACACTGACTTAAACTCGACAATTAACGAGACATCTATGAATTGTACATACATTTTTACTGTAATATTTACATTAATCATACTCAAATAGTGGTGACATAGTGGGTAGGAAGGATTTTTAGCCAATTTTTAATCGGGAATCGTTTCAACAATGAAATCAGAGAAAATTGGCAAACTCTGATAGGAAACGATCAACCAGGAGTCACAAATCCTGGTCTGACCAGCAGCATTACAGATATACTCAGAAAAATTCTTTTCAATCGAGGTCAGCTCAAGGGATCGAACTCGGCGCCTCTCAGTGTTAAGCAGAAGCTTAACGACCGAGCCACGCTGCTGGCTTTATCTCTGTCTTATACTTTCTGGAGAACTATGTGTAGAAGGAATACAAAAAATATGAATCAGGCATCAATCAATCTATCTTGGATCACACGCAGACGCGGAATAGACACCGTCAGAACAGAAACACTAAAATATTTCTGTGATTTTACTAATATTTAATATAAAAATCTACTCTCACATTCAAAAGCTATTTGAAGCTTAAAAAGCTTTTCTTTTAGCTGAAGAAAAAGCACCAAAAACCTTACTTCGCTTCGATTGAAAATATATCTATAGAAAAGTCAAAGAACTCATTTTTTTTGGGGGGAGGGGGCGTCCCGGTTTGACTTTAATGAAATCTGACAACCCTAATATTATACCTATCTGTACGTACATACATATATCAGGCCAGATTGAAAAATGCGAATTTTGGTTTTTCTGTAATGTGTATTTTTCTGTATTTTTAGTTAAAATAATGCAAAATCTTAATTACACTGACAAACAAAAAACACATTTTTTACTCAACAAAGCAGAGAATAGTCAATTTTTCCTTATTAGCCCACTGAATTCGAATATGGCAATATTTTGTATTGGATTAGTCTCGTGTCAGAGATATGAGTGTATATAAAAACATGTGTAATTTTTTCAGATTTTTAGCTTTTGCAGTCTTTAATCTAAAATCACAGATGCTTTTTGTATGGATAACGGTTTTTGTATTGCTTTGAAAAAAATTCCTTACATTACAGCAATTTTCAAACTGGGAGACGTGGACTATTAAAAAGGAAGCGCGAAAACCTTATATCATAACACAATAAAATAAAATAATATATAGTACTTATAAATAATCTTTCAAAACATTTTGTTCCGTAAACGGTCATTTTTACATACCTCCTTTGCATTTCACATGGTTTTCGTGCTAGTGGTAATTTTTATATCTCTTATCAAGAATCCGATCATTTTCATACTTTGCCATATTGCTCATTTTGGTCATCAATATACGTTAATGTATCGTCTGCCATTACGTTGGAAATAAAATATCGTATACAATGTGTATCAAATATCCACAATTTCGGGTACGGTGACGTCTATGACGGTGACGACAAGTTACTATAATTTATCTTCAACCTTTTCGCCATGATATGGCCATATCAGATTTTAATTGTTTAAACGCCTATAATTCACTCTATATTTTATAAAATTTGCTCTATAGGCTCTCGTTATCTCTAATATTTAAATATTTATAGTTTTAATTCTCATTATATATAAATTCTGTATATATAAATATAAATTCTGTATATATAAATTCCAAATTTGGCGTCTAGCTTCATGTAATGTAATACACGATATATATATTGATTTTTGGCCAAATATGTCATTAACTATGAAATCCACTAATAATGAAGATACTGATGGCAATATGAGTAAATATAGTAGGAATACAAGCAACAGGGAACAAGGAAGTAGAAATACCGAGACAAGAAGATAGATTTATCCTATTGCTATTATAGATGACTTGGAAAGACCAAAGTGCTTGCTCCAAATGAAAGTTGTGAATACTTTCAACGAATGTTAGATCTGTTTAATAAACAGAAGCAAAATTTCAAGAAAATATTTTTCGTTCCATCAAATGCATTGTGCAAAGTATTTTACAGAATCGTAGAATGTAAAAAACCACATAAAATATAATTGGAGTGACACTAGATTTTCCGGCAGCTATTGATATGGTTGAAATAATGTTTGGCGAATCATGTGCGAAATAGTTGCGACAAATACCACTTGCTATACAGTTGGAAGAAGAATATTATTGTTTTATTTTATGAAATAAAATAGGTGGGAGGGGGGGCACTCGGATTAGATTTTTTCAAAAGGGTGGCTTATTAGTAATAAGTTTGGAAACCATTAGCTGAAAGCAAAATAAGTAAGAAAAACTCAATGACATTACTGATGAATTTCCAATGGACAAAATAAGATAATCGATATGGACGTTAATATAATAATTATGAATCATATTGTATAAAAGCAACTGAAGTCTTGATAAGTACCACTAATATGCTCTCGATATCTACATACTATCCCAATATGAAAAATATATATTGGAAATTTTTGCTTGTAGATGCTTGAATTGATAATTGTAGTTACATATGTTTTATTCACAGTTTTAACACGGTAGGCGTAAATTTATTATAGAATTTCAAAAAGTTTTACACGTTTTTCATTTTTTATGCCTCTTATCAATTGAGCTACATATATAAATAATTTGTGTCACACTGACTATCAATATCATACGAGTTGATGACATTACAATTTTTTCGTAACTACCGTGATGAAATGAAACTTTATGTCAATATTCCACAGCTAATTCACGCTTTCAAAATCAAAATATAAGCTGCTATTTATTCTATACAAAATCTTATACATAATTTATTCAAAAATATAGTCCTACACCTTCCAATTAAATAATCTTTAAAATAGATTGATTGCTCCTAAGAATAATTTAATAATACCATGCAAGAGAAATACACTGACAGCATATCAAATATCCAATTTAATTAACAGACTAATCTAATCAAACAGACGACGGTGTGAACGTTTCAGAGATTTCTAGTGTTTTCGATTTTATTGAAGCACTAGAGGCTATCGGTGCGTGAAAGCTTTGTTTAATTTCGCACAATGAAATCCAGCGCAAATATTTATTCACACGGAGAGAATTACACTATGAGAGAATTCTTTCACTTTTTTTGTTTGTATCTGTATTTCTGTCGTCTCTCTTATTTCGGGCGTGCCCTTCAATGTCTCTTTGTTGCAAAAAGTGGGGTTTCGTCCGCAAAACCGCCGAGAGATACGTCCTTGCGCTTAATGGAGAATCAATCTATTAAATTCGGCAAACATTTATATGGACACGCCTTGAGAACCTACGGACAATTGATGGCGCTGTCAAAGTAAAACCTGTCGGGGACGTACAAGGGCGCAAACATGTGGGTCAGTTAATTGATGGAACAATAGTCTACATTCCATGAAACCATCCCCCTTCTTATGTATTATACCTACGTACATATGTACATATATTAGATTGGAGCGGAAAATGTAAATTTTAAATTTCTTTCGACGATCCTAGTGGAAAATAAAAAAATCATCGATTTTAGCACTTGCTGCACTGAGATGGATAGTAAGTGACCAGGGTTTTTATTTTATTTTATTTATCAAAATGAATTGAATGCGTCTTCATTATCACATATTGACTTATTACGAGAGTTCAAAGTTACCATTTTGACCGAAACTCAAATACAAAATACGCCACGCTCGCAACAGGTAGGGCGAAAGCAGTTTTTTTTTTTCAGAAAATCATCAATTTCATTCTAGATCTCATTTTATATTTTCATTATAAAAGTTGTTATTAGCTTCTGCAAGCGTCGGTCTTTCTATAAATTTAAAAAAAGTTGAAAAATAATACTAATATTACGGAAAATGTCATATAACTTTAAATTGCAATAGGTGGTACTTTGATAGAATGTTTCATATGTGCATATATAGGAAAATTCTAGAACGCAGAATACTATTAATGTGTACGTATTAATGTGTATGTTTTATTTAGATTGGTACAATAATCAATAAACAAAGTTCCAAGTTAATGATACAGCGAGTAGGGTAGTAAATATTTGGTTTGTTAATATAGTAATGATCCGGATTCCGATCATATTCTCTAGAAGTGTCGAGAGAATATTTCCGGAATTCGCCGAATTACGATGTGCGCTTATTTATGAACATATTATATAAATAAGTTTGATTCCGGGAATTCTTGTTCAAATAGGATAAATTGGTACATATTTTTGATTTTTAAATCCTTTTTATTATTACTAAATTGTGTTCACAATACATCTTATATATTTATTTTAATAGCTACTGATCTACTGATCATTTTCTATTTTACAATATAAATTTAATTTTGTTAATAATCATAGTATTATAATATTCTTATGTTAATGTACAGCATAATAGGAAAAATACCTCAAAAACCTATTTACAATTCTTAATTGGTACAAATGAATATTTATGAAATAATCAATGGGCGTTTACTAGACCTACATACATTATTTATTGGAATCTAAGTGATTTTAAAATAGATCATACATATATGTATATTAAATAGCATATGAACTATTAGTTTCGATTACATTTTCACCCGAAAACTATAGACAGTTTGAATAAACTTGTCACAGTTTTAATGAAGGAAGTTTGATTCAAGAAAAAAAAAAAGGTAAATGTGTTTTAAAATTATATGTACATTAGTATATTATAAATTTTAAGAAAAAAAAATAGTTTTTGTGAGTATTTATAAGTTTCATCCCGTTGTTTAAAAATAAAGGAAAACTTATATACTTCAAAGTTTCAAATGTACGGCTGGGAGGAGTTTCAAGATTTTCAGAGAGAAAATTTTTCAGAAAATCCATCGTGAAAAGTGAATTTAATCGTACTATTTTATATGAGAAATTTTGATTCTCGATTCGAAATTTTTATTTTTCTTTGAAATAAAGGTTTAAAATTTTGCAACTTTTTATCAAAATTTTCACATTTTTCTTGTTATATGACCAAATTGATTTATTAGCACGTATTTAAAATTTATTTATTTATATTTAAAAATATATCTTTGATATCCAAAAAGGTCTGAAAAGTGAAGGATTTAAGTGCGGTGTCGGGTCGGATACGTGGGGCATTTTCCGGTTTAATTACAGGTGCTCGGGACGGTGGAGGACCAGGCGTTGTCCAGGGCTGATAGCACTAAGCCTCAGATACATTTGGGCCGGTTGTTGGACACGGATCGTGGTCCAGCCCTGTCCAATCCTGATGGATCGTCGCCGCTAATGTAAACGACGTAACGCGTCTCTCCACGAAATATTATATGACAAGATCGGAGTAAGAAAAATTTTCTACGGCTTCCTCTTTTACTGTCTTATGTTGTTTGTGTAGGACTAGCACTTGAAACACATGTTATTTTACTCACCAATTTTTCATCACCTTATTATGGTAGTAGGTGTGATTTAAAAACACATGCAATAGTACATGCTATCTCGTCGACGGGTCTACCTCACGGGCCCGAAAGTGAAACGCCTGAAAACGCAAATATCGGAAGGCAAAGATCGAAAATCGAAAGATCTTAAGTCGAAAGATGCATGGTAAACGGTACTATGTATATTTAATATATGTATATGAGTGGCATGCGGTGAAATTATCTCTCTTTTTGTCATACAGCCTTGTTTAATGTGCGCGCGCAAAATACGGGAGGAAAAGCCTGTTCCTCTTGTTCCTGTTGTATCCTGCTCGCGCAAATTAAGTGAGTATGTACCGTTTACCATGCACCCTTTTTTATCTTTCAACTTAATTTCTTTCGATTTTCGATCTTTGTCTTCCGATATTTGCGTTTTCGGGCGTTTCACTTTCGGGCCCGTGAGGGAGACCGGTTATTTTACTCACCAATTTTTCATCACATTATTATGGTAGTAGGTGTGATTTAAAATATATGAAATAGTACATGCTATCTCGTAGACATATGTAAATAGATCGCAAGTTGATAGTTTTACAATTGCAATTAAGCTCGACTAAAAAAAAATTTATTTTACACTAATTCGCAGTTACTTTATTTACTTTACTTTAGTTACTTTATGTTTTGCTTTAAATTATTTCCAGTTTTATTTCAAACAAAGTAGGTCGATCCTGTCGCTCTCTTTATAAGCTAAAATACATCCCTGGGAATAAATTCATACGAATGGAGCCATAATCTTCAGGAACTTCGGCTACGAATCACACTAAAAACAAATAAATAGAGTGGCGCTATAATGTAAGGTGACGTCCCATCCCCTTTATACTGGGTATTACCCCAACACCCCAGAATCGCTTTAGGTAGACAAACAATATATCAAAGGTTCTACACAAAGGTGTGGAATTCAGAGAGTTGTAACGCGAGCCAGGGACTCTCAACACCCACACACACGTTAATTTATAATACCCTAGCATATTGAAGACGATATCTCTTGTTCGCGGACCACATTATGTGAACGCAGATTGAATTAATGATGGATGACGGAGGCCAATATGGTGGAATTTTCCGCATAACTCTCGATAAGTGTTTTATTTACGAGTGCATTTAAAAATTATTCGAATTTTTCCGAGCGGTCGTAAATCGAGTGGGTCCTTTGGCTATTTTATTAGCCCTGGTTGAGAGGAATTCCAAGCACGCCCGTAATAATTTAACGGGTGAAGGATATAAAGGAGGGCTATCCCTTTTGTCGCGGGACGCATTTTTCCTTCGCATTATTCTGCCCCTCCCCCCCACTTCTCTCCATATACTCGGTGCCAATTTTCACGCGGATTTTTCCCGCGGAAATAATTTTTCGCCGCGTGCGTGCGTGTGTGTTTGTATGGGCGAAATTTCGACGATGAAAAGGATCGCCTTAATGTACTTCCTTTTTAATGGCGACGCGATGACTTTCACCATTCACCGGTTAACGAGACTTTATAACTTTTCATACGACCCTTTTAAGTGTGAGCTTTCGCGGATAATTTGGCCGTTGAATTTTCGGACGAAGACGTTTCTTTCCATTCCGCTTTTCTTCCCCTCGCCTTCTCTATAAAGAGATCTATTATTTTCGCTTTTTTTGTGAAGACTTCTGCCTTTATTACGTCTATTACGTCTTATTGAAGATTAAGGAGATTTCCGCACGAAGTAACTTAAATGCAATTTTGTAGTAAAGCGGCGCTTTGTTTGACGACGCTCTAATGGATTTCATTACAACTTTAGTAATAATTAACTAGATTCTTATACAATAGCTAAAGACACGTATTTTAGGCATTTTGTCATAAATGCCAAATAGATGCTAAAATCCGGACCTACTATTGACAAAATATAATAGTAGGTTTTATCAATTTGATGAGGAACCGTTTCCGTAATTATGATGATGATTGTATATTTTACTTGCCAAAAATCTCATTATTTGCATATTTTTTTTTATAAATTATAGATTATTTATTTAAAAATCGTACTATGTACATATGTATATTTTATTATAAAATAATATGTTATTTTCTTTTAATTAAATTATGGTTAAAACATAGCAATTATATTTACGGTTTTTGATTATAATTCGTTCATATACATAAACACATAATATGTACAATGAAATCAAATGGATTTTGGAAAACTAATTATTTATTTAAATTTCAACAAAGCTGCTAAGCCCATTTTATTTTAGATTGAACGTATTTAGGCACGTAGGCAAGTATTGCATGTTCCGTTCAATATCATAATGCGAAATACGTATAATTTCGAATTCAATGCAACAAATTGAATTATAGCTAATTGATATGTCAATATTAATTGACATTTAGAATATTAGTCTCCTGATATAACATGTATTGATTAACACGCACCGAAATTAGATTCGATGATAATGACTATCATTAAATGGCACCGCGATAATTCAGGAACTACATAACATGAGCGCGCGTATAAAAAGTCTGCAGGACAAAATGGCGAAATGACAAAAGCGTGTTTGAAAAAAAATTCGGATGTGACCAACCTACGACTTTATCTATTTATTTCAGGAATATAAGGAGGTCACAAAACAAAACTCGATAATTAAACATACATAGATACACTTTCACACATACCGGTTATGAGAATATTTTCGATACAAATTGAGCGCAAATGTAGGGGAACTTACACAAGATAAAAGTTCTACTTCTAGATATGAAATTTTAGTTCAATAAATCAAAAGGTTTCTGAGAAAAACATAAAAAACCTCGATTATATAGAGTAAAAGTACTACTTCCGGTTCAGATAAAAATATTTAAAAATACAAGCTTATAAAGATTATTATTTCTATTATATGTCAAAAAAATCCGATTTAGTTAGCGGTTTGGGAGATAATTGAATTCAAAAGCTCTAAAAAAAGAGGACGCCTATAAGGAGAGGTACCATTTCCGGTCAACTTAAAAATTAAAAAAAAATTTAAGTCATGTCGATAAAAATTTCAGTAACCAATATTAAGTTTCAGTCCTGTTCAAAAAATCCCCAAAATACACAGACACACGTGCACAGAGTGCACACACACACGAACGTACACACATTTTTTTCTAGATCATAAAACGTGATCATTGATCGATTCTGAGTTCGAATTTTCGCATGATCACAAAACTTCATCTATTTTTAGTACTTACATAGTAGAAAGGTTGATGAGTGATTTTTTTCACCGCATTATTGGCACAACTTCACGAAATAATATTATATTTAATTTTTATATATAATATAGCATATATAAAATCGTCTTGTTTTTTAAAGCATATTTTAAAATGTACGTTCATACATATGTATGTACATTTCCAGGGGTAATTTTGATCCTTTCGTGATTACATTCAAAAGTTTGCTCGTTAAATTGGAGAAGCGCACTCTGGTGTAGCTCGATATGTAAAATGAGTATAAAGTTTCGTAAATGAAAGGGATTTTGCCATTGTATTGATATTGTATTATACATATTAGACCGTAGAATGAGAAATTTACATTATAATACATATGAACATACATACATACATACATATGATATGCATATGTATTTAAATCTTTATTTATTAGTAGTAATTTAAATCAGTCTATTTATTAGTATACATAAACCAAATATCTTTCAGCTAATTATAAAAATATAGAGATAATAGTTTTAGTTTTGTGATTTATTTAGGTTCGTGTATGTAATATAAAATGAAAAATTTGAAAAAAAATTCTCTTCAGGAAGATTATGACCGGAGAAGAAAAAGTGCGCCGCAAATAAGTAGGTTAAAAGGTTAAAGTTGAACGTAGGTCAGTTTGTAAAGAAAAGCCCTCGCTTTGAAGAACAAATTTTATACGAAAATAATTTAAATTCAAACAATTTTGTGTTTTTTAATAACTAGCAACCCAAGGAAGAGAAAGTAAGGTTGAACAGTTGAAGAATTCCTAGTAAAATTCGATGCAGATAATGGCTGTTTTAAATACTCGAGTTCATAAAACTGGTTCAAATACTCACAATTTTTGTAAAAAGCATATTTATATTAGTAGCCTAACACATTTGTCCATGACTGTATTATTGTACTGTCTACACATACCGTACATACATACATACGTAGTACTGAAACAGGGCGGTGCGATAAGTTCCGAATCTGCCTTATTAAACTCGCCAGAAAGATCCAACTCAATTTTAATAATTACCATTTTAATAATTGCATCTGTGCACATCGAAAGGTTACTCGTCATCTGATGTGCAATCTATCATTCGAGAAGACGAGAATTGCGTTTAAAGCTGCCATCCATCTGTCGTTCAGTCTGTCTGGTTTGTCGAGCGCTTGCACCAAACCCAAACAGTGCTATGGAATCGGAGTTGCAGCCATGGTTTCGCGACTCCCTGCATAAAAATAAGTAGTACATATTTAAAGGTTTGATGATCATTTGATTTTTTTTAACGTCACTTAATCATACAAATAGCCACATGCAGCTCCGTTACCACCAGTTTCCGACCACTGGTTTGGTAGGTGTTCGTGAACTCGGTTGAAAAATCATTTTGCACGACGCTAAAAATCTTAGTGCCTAGAGTAAAATTTTACCGTTCCAGGTGCATGCATTGAATGGGATGCGATTTTAATAAAAAATACAGTGGAGCTAGTGCACAAGAATGCAACCAGGGCATGTGCACGCCTAGGCAGAAATGCTTCCGCTATGCATTTTGCCAGCCGGTCGCAAGACCACAAAATGCACCGAAATATAAATTTAGCACGACAATTAGTCGAGGATTTCAGACCCACTCGTTGTTAAGTAATAATAAAAAATGTTTGTGACCATCTCTTGACTATCAACATAAACATGTATTTGTGGAATATAAAATGTATAAAAGACTAAATTTGGTAATAACACACATGTATATACAATATATGTACATACATACATATTTTTTATTTTTATTTATTAAAGTTAAGCTATAGTGACATATACTTCAGGGCGTATTTGTGGAATATAAAATGTATAAAAAACTAAATTTGGCAATGACACACATGTATATACAATATATGTACATACATACATATTTTTTATTTTTATTTATTAAAGTTAAGCTATAGTGACATATACTTCAGGGCGTAACTATAGCGAGGCATTAATTATCAAAATGTAATAAGATGTAAATAAAAATAAAGCAAGAAGATAAAATAAAGTAAAGAACAAACATAACAGAAAAATAAAAAAATAAAATGAAATATGAACAATTATGTAAATCTGAGATCACATTTACGATCTCAAATTAATTTTGTACATACACTTTCACACATAACGGCTATGAGAGCTTTTTTGATACAAATTTGAACGATAATGTTGTAAAACTTACACAAGACAAAAGTTCTACTCGGTTTTTGGATTTTGTTAAAAAAAAAAATTATTATTTAATATGACCATAAGTATTTTAAGTATAAGCCTTCCAGAAGATAGAAATAATTTAAAAAGTCAAAATAAAATATTGAAATATCATTAAAAAAATATATGTATATTACTCTCGGTTTACGATTTTTAACCAAAACCTAATCAACTCATAAAGAGGTTTTCTAATCAATTAAAAAAAAAGTTGATTAGACAACCTAACCTAACCATACATACTACAAATATAAATTTTTAGTTCAATGCGTTCAGTAGTGAGGAAAAATTGTGTCGTAACAACATGTTTAACTTTTCTAAGAGAACAAATTCCATTTCCGGGGTATTATATTTGTTAATTTTTTATTTACATAAAATGATGATTTTTTTCGTGAAGAGCATATGTACATAAATAAAGTAAGTAAACCGCCACTTGTGGTTGACTGAGCTTCATATTTAGCTAAAAACTCTTACATAATATGTAATTTCAATTCAATACATTGAATGGTTTCTGAAAAAAAATCAAAAAACTTCGATTCTAGAGTTTAAGTATTTAAAAAATATTAGTGTATGCAAATTTTTATGCTTATTACAAGTAAAAAAATGATTTAATTTGTTTGAGTTGTTTGGGAGATAATTGAATTAAAAAACTTAAGGGGAGGAACAGCCTCCGGTCAATTTAAAAATTTGAAGAAATTTAAATCGTATCTGTTATAAAGTTTTAATTCAATAGTACTCACGGTGATAAAAAAATCTCCAAAATACACTGACACATATGTATACTAAAACAAAGACACACCCTCATTATTTTTTTTTCAACCATGAAAGCGTGATCAGTAATCGATTCAAATCGAGTTCAAATCAGTCAAAATCTCGAGTTTTTTTTTTTTTTTAAATGCTTTTAAAAAAAAAAAATTATGTTTTCGAGTTTGAATTTTCACATGATCACCAAATTTCATCTATTGCTATTAAGTACAAATGTAGATAAAGTAAAAATGTTATCTTTTATATAAATATACATTTGGCTTATATATTAGTTTTTATATTTCAAAATTTTAAATAAAACAACTTACAATAAATCAGTTTTGACAATACTACATAAATATAATATAAATTTATTTATTTTGATAGTTAACTTTATGTGAATGCATGTACATACATATATTGTTGAAGAAGAAGTGTCTAAAATTGCAACATAACATATTGTATCACGATTTTCTATTGATATTGAACATATGTACATACATGTGAACATATTCATATGTATTACAATTGATATATAATATTACACAATAGCTTGAATCAACTACATACAAATTTTTACCTATTGTTGTTTGTATCAATATTCTTCATATAATTTTCTCTCTATTCACGTTTTTCCATATTTTGTTTGTGTACATTTCATATTGAATTTTAATATTTCCCTTGTTGCTAAAAGCATGCATAAATTCAAAGCAAATAAAAGCAACTCAGTCAATGTATTTACCTCACTACAAACTATTTTACTATGGAATTATTTCATTTTAAATTTATTTTGCATAAAATTTTATTTTTGAAGTATTTGAATAAATCGTTTATTTGTCAACCGTCTTTACGTCTTTATACATCTAAAAAGTGAACGAATAAGTGTATTTTGCTTACGATGCGAAATTGTACCGAGTCGGTGAGGAAAAGCAAGTTTTTCGATTTATCTAGAAATAGTGGCGTCTGCTTTGGGGCGGCTTTGAATGTGAAGAAAGTTGTTGTCAGTCTTCGCCGTCTCTTTTTCTATTTTCTTTTCCTTTAGAGACGTATAAGAAAAAATAAAGGCACCAAAGAGACAAAAATATAAATGGTTTCCGATCTGCGTTTCCCATTGGATCGCAGTCGGAAATGCTTAGACAAATACGTGATACGCATTCGAGGAAAATGCTCAAATGACTTTCATCATCATTACTTTACATATACACATACACACCGAAAAGGTACACATAAAAAATAAGATACAATAAGATACACAAACAACTGCTCACTGTGCGAAAAATTGCTAAACACGATTAAAAATAGACGATAAAAAAAAAGTCGGATGCACTCTTTCAAGGCGGCTGTATCATGCAATACATAGAAACTTAAAAGCCTGGAAAAAGCAAAAGGAGACAATAAAATAGGAATGCCTGCGGATACGAATAAACTCACTTAGATATTGTATAATAAGAGCAAATGATAGAACGTAGAAAATGGAGTGAAACAATTTCAAAGCGATGCACTCTCCGTAGGAATCCGGATTAAGTGCATTATTTTTTTTAATTTCACATGGATTTTACTCTTTATTTGTAGTTTTCGAAAAAGATAAAACGGTAACGAAATGCGAACCAGCTCTCGAATACTTAATCAGCTCTAGTTATTTGTGGCGTACGTGTTCCGTACAAAAATTAACAATTCAGCCACATTGTGATTTGCGTCACGTGCGGCACACTCTGCGGACCGCAACCCGCCGATTGACCACCCATGTATTATACAAGTATCGTACAATGGAATAAATACTGCATATTGCATATATGAATGTATACGTATGTATATGAATTCAGTTCATTCGATGATTACTTTATAAGAAATATTTGTAATTATCGTGCGGGGACCTTTGGCCGAATCGACACTTGGCCGAAGGACCCTTGGCTGAACGGACAATATACTGACAGGCATTTGATCGAACGGACATTAGGTTGAACGGACAATAGGTCGAACGGAAATTTGGCCAATTGTGTAACGAAATTACTGAAAACTCGCTGAAAACAGATACATAATTCAGAAATCATGAAAATTATATAATATTGATAAATTAACGCAATCAAAATTTTCATTCAGCCAAATGTCCGTTGAAATTAAATCGTTTCGGCCCAGTGGCGTAGCTAGAAATTTTGGGCCCTTAATAGGGCTGTATACCCGAAAACTTAATTTTGTTGCCGTTTCTTTCTTCAATGCGACATATACATTTGAGTGAATGCGACAGTTGCGCTTGGACCAGATAATACGTATTTTAAATCGACAAAATCGATAGAAAATATATTTTCTATGTTTCTGTGTTCGTATTTTTTAAAAAATCAACCGTTAAAAAAGCAATTAAAAAAGAGGCGAATTTATAGATGTTTAGCGGCTCCTAGCTCCTATAAAAAATAACTAATCAAAAAAATAAAACCACAGAAACATGCCTATTGGCATATTAAAAAATATATATCCATACCATATTAAAAAATATTTTTTCTAGAGCCATAATTGAGGAAGGGAGAAGTTTAATACGTTTGTATGGACAAGGCGCTGGTATCCAGCCCTCTTGAGCAAAATTTATCCGAAGCCCCCTCACCCCCATTTATCTGATTTTTAAAAATATGAGATGAAATTATTCAAAATGTTTGTTGATACATATTTACTGATTATTTTAAATAAAAGTTAAATAAAAGTTAATTTAACTTCATCGATTTCAAAAATTCATCTTTCCTGATTTAAGGTTTCCAAAATTTTGTGATGATTCTAATGGATATATTTCCAATAAATGGCATTACGCGAACCCAAATGGCTTGTTATGGTCTGCAACGATACAAGCCTAATTAGTTGCTACGACCTTTTTAAATTTCTGCATCGTAAAATAAAGGTGAAGCAAAATAAAATTATATACGAAGTATATTACTCGAATCATTTTTATTATTTTATAATATCCATCCATCATATATAAGTCCATCAGCCGTAATTTTAGCAATTGAAGTGTAAATAAAATAAATTATAACAAAAATTTTCAATGCACAACGTATAAAATACTAGGTCATACATATGTTCTTAAATACATGTGTCATAAACATGTCTATGTATGTATTTTCTTTAAATATGATATTAATATTGATTGAAGAGATTTCCAAACCACTACCTATGTACATATGTATGTAAGTACATAGGTACATTCATACATACATATGTAGAATGAATAGAAGTATAGAAGTTTGAACATGTAATTCGAATTTCCAATTTGGATTTCTATCCTCGACATCAACGAGCAATGATGCTTTTTTCGCTCCATTTCCCAAAGATACAATCAACATTTCTATTTCCTTTAAGGTTTCGTTCACGTTACCATTTTTCGCCACCTTTTGCGATGCACACGGCGTCGGAGACGCCTAGAGCTTCCCGAAGAGTATCCTTTGATTCGTTTTCCTCTTTTTACGTTCGAAAGTAGAAAAGGAAATGGAATGGGGACGCGTGAAAGTTTCCGCTTAATTGAAAGGAAATGAAAAATTTCAGATAACAAAGGCCTCGTAACGAACTAAATCACGACGAGGCGACAGACGCGCAATCGATTTCGGATATTATACGCAAAACATAAAATAAAAATCATATTTCTATGTACATATAATACATACAAACGTGGTAGTTGGGGAGGGACCGTTATTGGGAGGGGGCGAACTTTGTTAATCAAATTCGAAACTAATGTGCGGAAAGCAGACGTATCAATCCCGACATTTGTTGAATATTGATTTCCCGCGGGTCGCAAAATTTTCAATACAAAAAGTTTTTCCATTTTCGACGCCACCACAGCCTCCGGGTATTGGATTTAAAGTGGCGAAAAGGTCTTCTGCCCGCCGATCAAAACACAAAGGGACAACCCTGATGTATTAGGTGGCGCAAAACGTGTATCTGAGCTTGTCGCAGCCTTGCAAAATCCACAGGGAGTACAGAATGGTCCGTGTGAACATAATGTTCCACAGACATACATACATATATACAAATGTATAAATTTGCCACAAAACATATATATATATATATATATATATATATATATATATATATATATATATATATATATATATATATATATATATATATATATAAATATATAAACATATATATATATATATATATATCATCATCATAATCATTTACAGCCATTCGCCATCCACTGCTGGATGAAGGCCTCTCCAACACGCTTCCACTCGTCTCTGTTTTGCACAACACTCATCCATCTCATTCCGCACATTTTCCTAATTTCGTTCACCCATCTTCCTTGCGGTCTTCCTTTTACTCTTTTGCCTTCTCTCGGGTACCATTCAAGCACTTTTTTTGTCCACCTTTCGTCCATCCTCCTAGCTACGTGACCCGCCCATTGCCATTTCAATCTCTTCACTCTATCCACTATGTCCACTACCCTTGTCATATTTCTCACCCACGTGTTCCGCTTCCTGTCTTTCCTCGTTATGCCAAGCATACAGCGTTCCATACTTCTTTGAGTGCATTGGATTTTATTTTGCATCTTGGCGTTCAGTGTCCAAGTTTCACATCCATACGTCATCACTGGCAAAACGCATTGATCAAAGATCCTTTTCTTCAGGCAGAGTGGCATTTTTGATTTAAAAACAGCATTCATCCGTCCAAATGCACTCCACCCTAATTTCATACGTCTCTTTATCTCTTCATTTTTACTACCAGACATGTCAATTATTTGACCTAAATATAAATAATTATTTACTACTTCTACTGGTTTATCATCTAAGGGGATGCTATCAGGCATGCAATAACTATTGAACATTAGTTTAGTCTTATCTACGTTAATTTTTAATCCTACTTTTCTACTTTCCCTGTCCAGCTGTGTTAGTCTGATAAGTAGGTCAGCTGAATCACGAGCTACTAAAACTATATCGTCTGCGAACCGAAGGTGACTCAAAAAGCGACCATTGATGCTTACTCCGGCTGTATCCCAATCCAATTTCCTGAAAACTCCCTCAAGCACCGCATTGAATAACTTGGGCGAGATTGTATCTCCTTGTCTTACTCCTTTTCCTATGCTAAATCTATCTGTACCTGAAAAAATTTTAACCGAAGCTGTGGCATTCTTATATATTGCAGCTAACCGTCCCACATAGGGTTCCGGCACTCCCTGTGTTTTTAGAGCGTTAAGTACTGCATTATGACTAACTGTATCGAAGGCTTTCTCATAATCGACGAAACCTAGGCACAATGGCCGTTGATATTCGTTGGCGCGCTCGATTAGTTCGCCAACTACTTGGAGGTGGTCCATTGTGCTGAAATTTGCCCTAAACCCTGCCTGCTCTATAGGTTGGTTCTCGTCGAGGATATTCTTCAGCCTTTCTGTAATAACCTTCGTGAAGAGCTTGTAGACCGCTGAAAGTAGACTAATGGGTCGGTAGTTCTTGATATCGCGTTTGTCGCCTTTTTTGTGTATTAAAATGATAGTTGCGTTATTCCATCCTTCTGGTATAGCTTGGTTCTGGATGCATTTGCTGAAAAGCCTAGCTAAGATATTAATTAGGGGGGGGCCGCCACATTTTAGTAAGTCAATGGGAATATTATCTTCCCCTGGGGTTTTACCGTTCTTTGCAGTTTTTAGCGCGGCCTCTACTTCGCTAGGCAATACTGCAGGAACCCTTTGGCCGTGTGTCGATTCCAGAGCGGGGAATTGGCCGTTGTCGTTCTCGTATAGTTTTGCATAGAACGTGTAAACTCTGTCTATGATTTCTTCTCTATTCCTAATTATTACTCCGCTCTCTGATCTGATTGCGATCATTTGGTTTTTGCCTAAGAAAAGATCCTGTTTGCACTTTTTCAGGCTACGGTTATTCTTAATGGTATTTTCTATTAGCTTGCTGTTAAAATCCCTGACATCCCTGACTATTCTCTTTTTAATTTCCTTATTTACTAGATTGTATTCTTGCTTATTATTATCCCTATCTAAATTCCTTTTATGCTTAATTAGGTTTTTTGTTTCCGCTGAAATTTTGCTTAATTTAATCTGTTTCCTGAATCCACCTAATTTCTTACCTGTTGAGGTTAGAACCGAACTAATTACAGTGTTCAATTCCTCGATGTCTGCTTCTGGGTTTAATTTCCCGTATCGATTTCCAAGTTCGAGTTCGAATTCCTTTTTCCTAGACCTTAGTTGAGCGAAATCTGGAGAGTTACTGCATCCTTTTATTAATTTCCTAATAATTGATGACGTTTTTTTTAAGTGAATTAAAACTAAAAACCTTAACTAAACCGTAAATTTAATATAATGATTAATTAAAAATAAATAAAATAATAGTAATGTGTCCATATAGAATGTACTAAAGCAGCGGCTCCCAACCTTTTATGACTCACGTACCTCTTGGTAGTACATAGCGCTAAATTGTACCACCATATAAAAATGATTGTATTTCATGAAATTTGGTTTTACAAGTGTAATTATTATATATACATATATATATAGTATTTGCATGGTAAGGAATGTGAAGACAGGATACACGCAATATGTATGTATATCTGTTTTGGTAAGAAATTTTGTGGAAAAAAAGTTATTTGCGGAGTCACAATTATAATATGCTCAAAGTTTAATATATTCATCACTATTTTGTCATACTTCTATTATTGATAAATGGTTTTAATAAAAACCATTTATCGCTAATAAGCTCTATGTCAGAAAGCTGTTTATATTATTCACAAATACTAAGCCAAAAGCTAATAACCTTATTTATTTCGAATTCAGTTTTTAAATGCTATAATTTTAAAGTTCGATCAAGTTCTCATTTTCGAAAATGTTCATTATCAAAGGGGTTTGAAATCCAATTGTTTGCTTCTTGAGGTTTGGGGAAGCACTGCGTAAAAGACGATTTCAACCCTATTAAATGTTCAATTATTTTTTCATGTTCATATATCCCGAGACATACTATTCTTGTTTTCAGATAAGAAATTATGTAAAGTTTCAAATACTTCAGTTTGATCATTTTCGATACAAAGATTCCAAAATCTAATTTTCTAATCATACTTTCAATTTTATCTGCAACATTAAATATCATTATCGAGTTGATCTCAAGTGTCAAATTCAAGTTATTTGTTTGTTGGAGCGCTAACGCGGTAAATTTAAAAATGCACTCCTTAACTTGTAATGTTATAATAAATATTATAATTTGTTTTGATTACTCGAATTTATGTCTTTACTGGATAATTATGAATAGAAAATGCATTTCTTTTAATTAAATTTACATTATATAAACCTTCTACAGGAATTATATGTTAAAAATTTTCTCATTTAAGTAAACATTTTTTGTATTATTAAATGAAATTGGGTTAGAGAATCTCATTTTAACGACGCCGCAATTTTAACAACATATTTATGTAACGCGACACGTTTTATGAAATCTTTATGTAAATTATATGCGCCACGCGACCGTAAAGCTTTGCCAAACTGATGTCAAATTTTGGATCGAGGTGTGTGTAGGTCTTTTCTGGTAAATTAAAACTTAAGTGGTGCGTGCATTACGGGTTTTCCCGCATACTTACGTGAAACATTACTAATTATTCGATAATTTATTTTAACGAAACGTTTGGCGGGAAATTTATATAATGTAATGAGTGCCTGCGTTGACCGAAACGAATTTATTACGTTTTTGTTTGTTTTCAATGTTTTTATTAAGTTTATTCGATGAAATTAAAATAATCACAAAATATGTAATATTGAAACACAGTCAACAGCGCGTTTTTTATAAAAAATTGACTCAATATATACATAGGTACATTTGGACGTATATATTGTCAGTTTGGAAAATTATAAGAAAATGAACAAAAATTACAATGATGTATAAGGGGAGGAGGATAAAAAAGGCAACAATTAATTTGTTTTTAAAAATAGAAAACAATACATTTATAATTAAATTCCCCTAAAAATAGCTCACAAAGACATAATATCAAGTATTTTTAAAACTTTTCAACCTTAATATACTTCACAATTTCCGAATTCAGTTCCATTTATATAATATTATTCAACACTGCCTGTAAATAACTCGGCACAAAACTGCAAGGAAAAGATTCAATTCATAATATTGTAGAGCACCGCCCATATGACGTTTCTGAAGATATTTATATGCGCATGACAACACTTTCTTTAGTACGGATGCACTCACTACTATGACGTCACATAATGCGTGTATCATCATATATATAAATACGGTAATCTGTGTGTGTGTGTATGTCCTAACGCTCGCCGAACATAATGAATGAATCGATAAAAATCGACAAATTCATTTTTCGACGAGACGACTTTGTCGCTACTCGAACCGATCACCCCTCACTCAGATACCCTCTTATAGGTGTATTCAAGTTGGGAGTTAACCAATTACGCCACGGTCCAATTTGAAATTTTCCTTTTTTTTAAAACATTCATTGAAAATTTTCGCTATCGCCATATACAAATACATAATTATAATAATTTTATTTAGCGAGGTTTTGAACCATTTTTTTTCTCTTGTAAATTTTTCATATAAAACAATTAAATATATATTTTAAAATTAAATTGAAATTGAAATTATTTTGACGATATTCGAAAAAAATTGATTTTATTTACGGGCGGGGGCTGGCAATCGAGCCTCGGACCTCTGATTCCAAACGCGATGTGCTCACGGGCCCGCGCCACACGCCTAAACTCGCCCAGGATATGTGTTGTAAATACACATCATATGAATTTGTACTTGTTATGTGTAATAATAATATTCAACGTTACGAGGTCAATGACCGTTTGTGTATAATCGGAAAATTTTACATTTTGTTAACTTTAATTAGCATTTTGTTAACGTTAACTTTAAGAATTGAAAATTATTTCAAATAAAGAATTGAAAACTATCTATGAGAGTCTACGAAAATAATGGTTCCGGTTCCGGATTTTTTTTTAGGTTTATACGAGTATATAATAATTTTATACCCATGCGATGATGTTTCATCGGGCTATTCACTAGTATTTATATAGTGGCCAAAGAAATCCGATTCTGTTTGATACGTTTCGGTGACATGTAATGAATGCTGTATAATATGAGTAGATCATGTCAGTTAGTGCTGTTTCGGATACGCCACGCACACATTACGGAATATTTAATGCATATGTTTTTACGGTTTCCAAAACTTTCAAAATTAATATTGGGTCTGAATAAAGATATCACGATATAATATACCGAGTTGAAAACTATGGATTTTCGAAGGGGACGAACATACATTTTTTTCAAAGATAAAAATAATTTTGTTTAAAGATAAATATAAAAATTTTAAATGTTTTTAAATGATAAATTAAAGTGAAACTCTAACATATTTTAGATGTATCAAGAAAACTGAACCGCTTATATGAGAACATTTTCCATGCCGTGTAACACGCGTCCGTGGAAATGGAAAGCGCTCGACCGGCAAAACGTCCGTAATGGACGAGCGATTTTCTCTCCGGAGCGTTTGTCTCCCAGACCCAACCCACCACTCTACCCTTGGAGGAATTTCCTGTGATTTTTCCAGTCTTTTCTATCTGTCCTATCGTCCTAGATGTGGTCAACAGCCGGGAAATTGATTGGCGCCCCAACGCCTCCTGTATTCTTGGAACCCGAGCTCAAACCCCAATTTCGCACTCCTCCCCAAGACAATTAAACCCACAAACACAAACAGTTGTCTCGGAAAACTTCTTCGGGTTGAACACACTTTGGCCCGACACGAGCGCTAATCTCGGACAAACTCCAATTAAATATGTGTGTGTGTGTGGTAGGCTGGCTCGATCGGATGCCATCTCCATATTAATGAGGCTTTTAGGGCTCATTTTCGCCGACGAAATTGCTTCAATTATGCTGCGAGATTGAGATGTGGCGTCTTTCAATACAAACGTTGAATGTAATTTTAATAATTACCACGTATGTACAATATCCATCTTAATATTACAATAATCTCATTTATTTATAGTCAAATTTGCAAGTATTCATCTACAAGTCTTAATACCTATATACACGTCTAATTAGTACGATATTAGGGCGTTCAAGCCGGCTTAAACCGAAACCTAATAGCCGGATTTTTGACCATTTTTCAAACAAAAAGCCGGCCAACCGGCTTTGTATTTGTAAAAACACCTAGTGTAGGAACCCCTAGTACGATATACTGATATGAATCGAAATTGCTGACATTTTATACAAGAGATTAATTTTAACATTGAATTAAATTAATTTCTCATAGAAAATAACATTTTTTTATTAATATACATACATTAATACATACATATTATTAGCAGCTATATACATATGTATGTATGAATTTATGTAGCTACACTTTTGTATTGGTAATAATAATTTGTTCATAATTAATGCCAACACAATACAGTAACAAGGGGTATAAAGTTTCTTGATAAGTAATCGTACAAAACCAAAATTAATGCTATAATTTCTATTTAATGCTCTGAAAAATAATACGATTTTGAATAATGAGAAAAGGCCCATCACTTTCCCACGTGTATTTTCATCCTTTTTCCTTTGTCCAAAGCTATGCGTGTTTTAACGATTAAGGACAATGTTACCGTTGGGAATAATAACCCGTGTTTATTTTAATCCACTCAATTTTTCGTTGTACCTTGCCGTAATCGCCCCCCTAATTGTGGTGCTACGATTTATTTTTTAAATTTGCTTTAAATATATAACATTTTCCTAAGTGGTATGGAAAAACATCATTAAATATATACGATATGATAAATCATCGAATATAACGTGAAAAATTGACAACTTACTATAATATGATTATTCAAATACACAATCAAAACGAAATAAAAAAAAATCCAAAATAGAAAAAAAATCTGTATGTATTTAAAAAAAAGTTCAGCATGCTTAGTGAGTTTTTTTTTCATAAATGATACTAATTACAAGAATGACAAATGTTCGTGGAGGGAAAACTTCGAGGATTGCTAAGCGAGCGCTTTAACAACTCTATTATATGAGTTGAGTTTATTTAATTTGTCGTCATTTCAGCTAAATTAATCTCCTTCTTTGTTTTTAAACTGGTTTTATTTCGTTTAAAAATAGCTTTATGAGCGAAATGTGGGATAAAAAAAAGAATTGTCGAAATTTTAGCCAAATTTCGATATGAACTCAAAATCAAGGCATTTTTTACAAATTGAAGGATCGTAAATTCTCGACCGAAAAATTTACTTCGCTTGTTACATACAATTTAATATCGAGACGGTCCTTTATGAAAGATGACATCATCCACTATCACTACGTCAAATATTTCATTTTAAAATGCAAATACTATGGTTTTGATTTACAACAATCCAATCCATTTAAAGTCCAATTTTAAAAAAACTTTATATTACAAATTGTACTTTTCAATGTCATAAAATAATTTTAAAATACTTGAATTTTATTTCATCATAGAACGATTGTATAATATTTTGGGGTTTGCTACAAATGGCTGCAAACCATGCGGCTGCATGCTCATTTCTATTGAATTTTGACTGTTTGGATTTCAGCATGTACGAAAGACGAGATACTCGTGGGGCTGCGCAGATGACATTTCATTGTACATTGATGATTGGCAATTCTTAAAATTGAGTTGGACCTTTCTGGCAAGTTTAAAATGACAAAAGCCGAGACAAAAGTATGAAATGAACATGCGGCCGCGTAGTTTGCAACCATTTGTAGCGCGGCGAATATTTTGAACTAAAAATAAATCGTCGCTTTTAATATTTTATCCAGATTTCAAATTTTGTTTTTCGTTTAAATAAATTTATAATTAAGAGGCTTTATATCTCTGTGTATAAAGCCTCTTATTTATAAATAATTTTTATTTTATTTTATATTCAAAAACAATTTTTGTTGAATGAAAAAGTTGCTGAGAAGAAAAAGTTGTTTTTCTTCTCAGTAGGCGTTTGCCATGCTAAATATAACTAGAAAGATTCTACATTGACTAATTCAAATGTGACTACCTTTAGGATAAGTTACTGCAAAAGCAACATTGCATTTGCGAATTGTACTTATACATTTCTAGTCTCAAAATATAAAACATCGTTCATACGAATACGTAAGCTCACGTCTACGCCTACGCTCACGTCTGGTTCATACCAGACGTGAGCGTAGGTTTTCAAATAGCTAGTGGATTTTTTTTTTTGAAACTGCATAAATTGAAAAACATACATACATACATTATATCATCAATCGAATGTACATATGTATGTATGTATGTATATTGTACAATACGAGTAGTTCCCTGAACTCGTAGTTCGTTATGTTTCAAATAAAATGGCTCTTTGTTCACAATTGCACAATTTACCGTAATCTCAACGTATCGTAATAAGGTGAACGAATCGATTAGTGAACCGTGTCACAGAACAACGAGCAGTTAGCTGAGCTCGCCGGTCCGAGATCATCGAATTACCCGACTCCACCCAGGCGCAGGTGTTGCTCGACAGTATACTTCTACCCCTTCCCCCATCCTTTTATTTTGATGCCACCCGTCAAAGGTGCGAAAGGAGGCAGAGAGTTCCGAAGACTCAATTATGGATTTTCCACATCGAGGTGGTAGGCAGTTTCTAGCATCCCTTTTCTTCGTTGTCCCGAGCTCTCTCACCCGGTTTCGTCGTGCCCGGTTTTCCATTAAATTAAACGTTATTTTGTTTGGCGTCGGGGTATTCGAGCCGCTCCGTATTCATTTAACGTTATTCAATTTGACTTCAAAAGCTCACGGTCGCACAAAGACATTCTTGGGCGTGGAGGCATCGGTTTTTCTTGAGGTTGCTGCGGGGAAAATGCCTCGGTAGGCGCTTGGCATTATGAACGCTGGAAAAATCGCTTTGGGCTTCCGTGAAAATTTAGAAAATCGCTACACTCCTCGCGCATAATGGAGAGTCGCTTCATAAGTCCCAGGAATTTTGCGCAGTTCACATTATAATCCTTCAAAAGCCGTTTATACACTGGATGAGAGGAAATTTGTGGAAAATTTCGATTAAAAAATTAATTGCATAACACGGATAGGAGCATAAAACGACGCGGTGTATTTTTACATTTTTTACATTTTTTTTATTGTACATACATAACATTTCGCCTTCCTCCTCGGCGTATGTAATCTCTTTGTCGCACTTTTCGGACAATTTTCTAGATCAATGAATCACATGATTACTGTCTCGGTTGTTCGCGCTCACCGCTCCGGTCCAGATCCCATACAATAAAATCAAACGTTTTTCATTTTGACGTAGGGACGCGTCCTCGCGGGTCCTCCCTTTTGTGTCTCCGATTTAATTGAATCTAACGGCCGTCGATTTGGAAAAATGAGACCCGAGGCTGAAAATCACCGGTCTGTGACAATCGGTTGTAATGCATTTATTACATTTCTGTTGCTTGTATTATATTATTCCTTCAAGTATATAATGATGAAGTCCAAAAAGGAAAAGAATTTTTATTGTGTAATTTAAATAAATGAAATTCCGTATTTCTTTGACCAGTGTGAGGAATGTCTTATTGCAGTTTTCAAAATGTCCATGTTTTTCAGATGTTGGCATCGTTACAAAATTTATTTATATATTTAGCAATAGGACTTTTTTTAATATCATTAACATAATTAATTTCTATTTTTAAATTCTATTTTTATGTGGCGCTTTTTTCTTATGAAACTCTATTTTTCTTCTAAATTAAAACATCAAGAACATCTATTTTTGGAAAAAGGCACCCCAGCCCTCAAGTTCAAAAATATACTAATTAGATTTATAAATATGTTTTTTATAAAAAAAATTTTCAAAAATTTTAGTTCACCTTTCTTTCCAATCGCTTTCCTCATATCTGAGGGTCGTGACTTTCCCGACTATTAATTTTCATAATGTGGCCTGTCATGGTCATCTGACTCCTCAGCCGTTTTCTCAGTAGCAGCCCTCCCCTGGTTAACTTATTTTTTTGGTATTCTTTTCATCCTTCGCTTCCCTTAACGCTTTCCAGAACAACCATGGTTTTCCTTGTCTGTCCTGGTCTCGCCTCGTGACGTGTCTAAAGAACTAGAAGATACGCCTAAGGCATATGAAAGAAAACCCTCAGCTCTTGCAGGATGTAGGCATTGGTTCTTCTTACTATCCAGGGGATTCTAAGCGTCCGTCTTTAGGACCATATCTCAAAAGCGTCTATTCTCTGCCTTTCTCCAGCTCGTACCGTCGATGTCTCCACTCGCTCAGACCATACGCATTTTCGTAGACACGGTGATGCCTTGATCTTCCAAATTATTCTCAGTTTAGAAATTGAGCTTTTTGCCATGCTAATTTCCATCTGACAAACCTTCTCTAATGTGTAGGTGTCCTTTTTTTAAATTTTTGGATTTAAATACTTCATAAAACACTAAACGAGATGGACTGAAACTCTTTTACACATTATTTTAATGATAAATTATATACATTAATATTTTTAAATATTTTTATCTCAACCGTAAATGGTACTTGAATGGATTTTGTATTCTATTCGTCTTATATTGCTCAAATATATAGATGAATTCAAAGAGTTGATCTAAATTTTTCAACTACAGAGAACATAATTTTTTTAAATATTTAATTCTTAAAATTTAATATTATTTCCGCATAAACTTCGAGATATCAATTCCTGACAACGCGTGCGTTCCACAAAGCTTCAGGCTATAACGACGGCACTAACGGCCGTTACGTTCACCGAAGTTATCTTTTGCTAGCTAATTACAGCTCCGGCGTTCATCTTCAGCTGATTCTGGATAAATGCAGTGGGCGGTGGTAGTACAAACGGTCGTGCAGATTCTCGTTAAAGATAAGGTTAGTCCGGTTGCACGCTGCGCGCCGATAAATTACAATTTTCCATTACAAGTTGCAGCCGCGCCAGCGGAAAATCCAAACTTTTCAATCTTTAGCGCATTTTCCAATTTGAATTTTTTTGTGTGAAAATTCAATGATATTTCAAGTTTGACGTGAAGCTTTCAACTCAGCTATTATGTATGTATGACTAGCGTATGTCAGATAGATGTCGGATATGCTCGATTTAAATATGATCTACATTTCACTCGATCGAAATGGATCTGAATATTTTTTCTCAGTTTCAATTGAATATGTAACTATAATTACACGTAAAGCGAATATAGTTGAGAATGCCTGTTTCATGCTTCATGCTTGCAACGATGTTTACTCGTATGTTCGTATAACAAACCGAAATAAGTAATAGTATCCGGACCGGCGATAAAACGTTCTGTAGCGTAAACAAATGGATTTTTACAATTGAGAAAATGGATTATCGAATAAAATGTTTGAATATGGAACGGGATTTTTTTTTGATTTTGTATCGACTCACTTACAAATGACATTTTTCGTTGATATAGAAAATATTACATATATTATATTTAAATGTTCTTTTTATGTAATATTACATGTATAATGTGACAACGACTTTTAATTTCAAAATAATCACGGTAAAATGAAAAAAATAACGATTCCCCCATACAAACATTCATTTCGACTGCAAGGCGATTCGTACGGAGAGTTTGATTTGTTTTTTTAGGTAAAAAATTGAAAGAATTCAAGTATTAGTAAACGTATATATGTTCATTGAGCCGAAACAAAAAACCTGAATTTTGAATTTTCATCGATAGACCTATTGGAAAACTTTCGTCGTATAGGTATATGCAGTGGCGGCTCGTGGATAAGATATCTGGGGGTGCTGCGGTTTATTAAAAATAAAAAAATGTTTATTTGGATTATATTTTACTATTAACATCAAAATAATCACAATTAAACATTATATGTATTTTATTTCATTTAAAAATTGATTCTTCTGTCTTTTTTCCTTGAAAAAAGGTCTATCACCTTTTCGTTAAATTTTTCACTGTCCATAATCATTTTTTTTCAATTGACAGCATAGACAAAGCCGTCAATCTTTCTTGAACCATTGTGTTTCTTATAGGTTTCTGAACCATTATGTTTCTATTAAGTTTTTCTTTATCGATCATTGGATATGATTCAACGGTTAGTAATACTCAAAATTTTCTTTATTAAATAATATCACAGCTTTTCATTCATTAGAAAAAGTATATCTTGCTTTTATATCCTTAATAATAACATCGCACATATGTAGTTTTGGATTCTATAATATGTGCGAAAATATATGCATATAATATATGCATCACATATTTTTGGTTTCTATTCGCTATAAGAATCTCGTATTTGTATAATGACATTAGTAAAACTTTTTAAGTTTTCTTTAATTGAAAATGCATCGATATTACTAGATTTCATCTAGTTATAAATAATTTCTACATGCGGCATTAACTTGTGAAAAAGTTCTGACTAAAATAAAAAATTGTATTCAGTAAATTGGAAGAATCTGTTATTGTTTTATCAGTATTTTCGGAAGAATATTTAAGTTGGCTCAGCTTCTCTTGATTTTGATACCATCTTAAATACTTAAAGTGACGTGTGGAAGCAAGTGTAGAAAGTGTAAGAGGTGTAGAAGGAAAGACAAAAGGTTCAGAAGAAATGACGAAAAGTGAGGAGCGTTTCGAGCGCGCGGCGCGGCGCGCACACGAACGCAACAAGAAATGTGTATAGTGCTGTTGGGAGTACAGTACCGACCAAGCTTCTAGCTGCCCCCGCGCCCCTCCTTCGCCCACTCGGCATATTCCATCAAAAATCGTACTGCACAAAATCATAAACGAAGCCTCACTTTCTGATATTATTACCACGATGTATGATCATTATTGGGTGTATCGGTGTCCGGGCGAGCTTTATACACGCTTAATTAATATTGATATTTTCATATAATATACATACATTTATGTATATAATAATATTAAATTTTTCTCAAATTCCTTGGGGGTGCTGCAGTACCGCAGTGCGTATGGACGAGCCGCCACTGGGTATATGTATGTAGCTATATATGTAAATATATACTAGTCGTTTTCGCTCTTTCGAAATTATATAGTCTCTTTCGAAATCATATATTAGATACCCAAGGAAGCTCACTTTTATTCTTAAAATAATAACGCGAACATTAAAAAAGTGACGCTTTTCTGATATTGAGCATTTTTTTTTATATACTTTAAATCTACATAAATCTAGACTTTTCAAAAATTTAGTTTTTTGAATTTTTGTACAGATTAATCGATTTGTTGGAGACATTATTTAAAATCAATGATTTTATTTAATTTAACGTTCCCTTGATACGACGAAAGTTTTCCAGTATATCCATTGATGAAAATCTAAAATTCACGTTTTTCGCTCCGGCCTAATGTTCATATACTAAATACATAACGAATATATATTCTAAAATAGTTTCAATTTTTTTACTATTTAAATAAAACTGCTCAAACTCCATACAAATCGCACCGCGGTCGCAGTGGATATTGTATGGGGGAATCGCTATTTTCAGAAAATCGTTATTTTTTTCATGTTCCCGTGATTAATTTTAATTTAAAAGACTTTGTCACTTTATACATGTAATCTAATATATTTTCAAAAGAGACTTTGTATGGAACTATTGTTGGGTCGTGGAAAAACAAACGAATATTCAAATAAATTTAAATAAAATAAAACCATGCAAAAAAAATTAATAAAATATAAGATTGGCCACGTTTAAGCGATTTATATTACAAATGCCGAGCGAAGCCGGGTAAAAACACTAGTATTATAGAAAAATCCCCAAAATACACAGACACACACACACACATTTTTTCTAGATCATGAAAACGTGATCAGTAATCGATTCTGAGTTCGAATCAGTCAAAATCTCGAGTTCGAATTTTCGCATGATCACAAAACTTCATCTATTGTTACTACGTATATAGATAAATTAATAAATATAATATAATATTTTTTAAATCAACGAAAAATGAGATTTATAAGTTAGTCGACACTACAACAATAAACCAAAATCAAAAAAATCTATTCCGTATTCAAACATTTTATTATATAATCCATTTTCTCTATTTGAAATTTATATATGTACCTACATATATTATATAAATTTCGTGTAAATCGAAAAGTAATACTACTTACATAATACTACTTAGATGTACCCTAACCACTATCCGAAGAAACACATTTCATACTTGTTTTTTGATGACGGAACATTCATTTGTTTGTAATATTCCTGAAGATATGAGAGAATCTTGGAAAATGAAGCGTTTTGTATGCAGAGTCGGAGAGGTAAATGAAATGGGAGCTCGTAATTTTCTCACACAAACGAGTATATGTCGATATTGATTCGACATTCGCAAATTTTCGCCAGCTCTCTCGTAACCCTTTGAGTACGTTTTCGTTTTGAAAATTACATAGAGCGACCTTGAACGAGTTCGAAAGACCCATTTTTCCGTTTGGCGATAAATCGCTCATATTTTTCGGTGCTATATGTATGTACATATGTACATATGTACATACATATATGCGTTGAGTGTGTGTGTAGCAAGTCAACCGCACGCAAGACACTCAAGAGATATATGGCGATTGGAAAAGGATTCAAAGTGTACTTCTTCGTGCTTCGACGATCGGCAATTCTTTACGAGCGGTGGGTTGCCGCTGACAGGGCACCGAGGACCCCAAACTCAGAGCCACCAAGAGGACCCTACATACACTAACGGATGCAAAACCGTATAAACTAGGTTTAAGGGTCACGTCGTACGATCAAAGCTAAACTTCGTACACGTATTACATTAGGTATTGATCGAAAAAATATTTCGAAGATTTTAAGATGTGTTACTGGATTTTTTTGAAATTGTCTTCAAATTTACCTGAAGTATATTTGAACCTTTATGGGTCCAATCCGGTGCAAAAGGCGTTACGTATTTTTTGAGTCCTGGTTTCTGGTAAGCGGAATGACAGTACACTCTCGATTATCCGGGCTAATGCTGGGGAGGGAGGGCACGGATAATTGAAAAACACGTATAATCCGAATCATCAAATTTTGACTTCATAATTTTTATTCATATATTAACAACACAAATTTTTGTTTCATAATTTTAATACTCATTATTTATTAAGAAAAACGCTTATAGTTTAGCAGATGTGTGGCCGTTAGTACCTACAAATAGTTAATTCTACTGTTGCCAAAATATAAAAAAAATCTAGTCAACCAGCCAGATGAAGCATTGAAGTTGTCTACTAATCCTAATTTTTCATGGAAAAAGTTGGCTGTTTCCATACACATTTGACCGCCAATTGTTATTTCTTTTGCTCATTTTTTATTTAATTCTATGGGTATTAGTTGCAACCAAATCTTCGTATCGTGACATTTTCATACTTTTTCGTTTCGAAGGACCTACAGAACCTACAGAAGGATCACAATCTATCGCGAACGCATCTAACTTGTTTTTTTGTTTAGTTATATTTCGAACAAATATGTAAATCTAAAATATTTTCAAGTTAATAGCAAAGAAAATAATTTCACACACAAAGTATTATAATTTATAATAATTAAAAACGTATATATGTTCGAAAAAATCTGCTCTAAATACACGCACTTGTTACTTCTTCGATGATCAAAAGCGACTGAAAGAATTGCCGCAATAGTAAAATACATTTAAAAAGGGAACGAAAAACAATTTCTGTGTGACATAATTTGTTTCAACTAACACGCATGTTTACGGTCACAATCAATCGGTGCGTCTCATTATCTTATAATAACAAAATTTAATTAATTTTAAAAAATTAATTAATATTTTTCAAGCACGGATAATCCACAAACCGGATAATCCGCACCCGGATAATCGAGAGTACACTGTAGTTTCTGATCACAATAGTCTGCTCAAATCTACTTTCAAGAAATAATTCAAAAATTTCACTTCACCCACGCGTGGTCATTATTGTTTCTGCTTGGGTCAACCTGGGTCAGGAATTCCCGGGAGCTCACGAAATTTTTGATGTCTCGTGTCTCGGAAATTCTTATCTAAAATCCCGGAAAAATATTCCAAACAATTCTTTAAATGGTTTAATAAAGGTGAATATGTACATACTGTATACGGTACGATGAAACTATTATGAAGCGTGTGTTTCCTTCTTAACTCGGAATCAAAACTCTTTTAGATTCTGATGAAGATGAGACAATTGTGTGATTAACGATGAATGAAGAATTGAATATGGAGTTTTCAAAGACAAAACTACAAAATATCATAGATAAAAATTCGGGTATCATAGATAAACTTCTATATATGAAATTTCAGTTGAATTAATTACACAGTTTTTAATAAAAATATAAAAAACCTCGATTCTCTAGAGTAAAAGTACTACTTCCGGTTCAGATGAAAATATTTAAAAAATACACGGTTATAAAGATTATTATTATTATTACATGTAAAAAAAATTAGTCCGATTTAGTCAGCGGTTTGGGATATTATTTGGGAGATTTTAGTCAAGAGGACACCTATAAGGGTAGGTACTATTTCTGGTCAACCATAAAATTGGAAAAAAAATTACCTCATGTCGATAAAAATTTCAGTAACCGATACTAAGTTTGAGTTTGATAGGACTAACGATGCTCAAAAAATCCCCAAAATACACAGACACACACACACATATTTTTTCTATGTAGATCATGAAAACGTGATCAGTAATCGATTCTGAGTTCGAATCAGTCAAAATCTCCAGTTCGAATTTTAGCATGATCACAAAACATCTATTGTTACTACGTACATAGATTAAGTAAAAATAGCATTGAAGAAATGAAAATATAAAGAGAAAAAATTGTTTTCGTCCCTTTGAACAATAAAAACAACTTCAATCAAATTGAAAGAGTTTTTTACATTTCTGAAAATATTTGTGTCTAACTGGAAATAGGCTTTCGGATTGTCACCTAAAGATTTTCCAAATAAATTTATTTTTATTATTACAATTTTCCCAGTAAATAGATATATACTTGATTTAAATATATAAATTTTATATTAATAAAAAGTTAATTCAATATCATATCTCCCTGGATTCCGGGAATCCTCAGAACGATCATAAGCTCCATCCCGTGTTCCGGGAATCGAAAAAGTCCGAAAAATCATAAAAGGTGGTGGTCACACAAATTTATCACTACTGGCATTATCAAAGAAAGTGTTCCTACAACCGATGGTACCGGTAATATTTTATAAGCATAATAAATTTTATTTCTTATCAAAAGATTGTCGATGAACTAGCTTTGTCTATTCGGATTACGGAAAAATTTCAAATTGAATAAATAATAATCCTTTCTTTAATACTCCAATTTCAGTTCCGGATACCGATCCCTTTTTCAGTTCCGATTCCCGATTCCCGATTTCTATTTTAGTTCCAATTCCGATTAATTATTACTATACATATTGTAACTTTACTTTAAATCATGTATAAATTTGTTTCCGAAACCACCCGTTGAAATTTCAATTTTAGGATTACTAATTACAGTTTTGTTTAATTTTGTAACTATGTTATATTAAAGTTGTTCGTTTTGGTTTAAATTGTAATTGTTAAATAAATCATTAACAATTTGGTATTTAATAATAAGTAAATACAATTTATTATTTTTTTTTAATTCTTCGCTCAATGCGCTAATGCAATAGTTTTCTTGGAAGTACATATGTATGTACATATGTATATACGTATATACATAGCAACTAGATATGCATGTAATGAAGATATTAGAGACTTAAGATATTTCAGTAGTATCGGTAGTCTATTTCGTAATACCGACAATACTGAAGGTTTTTTGTACCAAAACTGGTATTGATAATACAAAAATGTATTTTCATTTAAAATGTTTAAAGAATTATAATCTTTCAGTATATATGTATGTATAATTCTTTGACGCATTGAAAAGTTCATCGTCAAAAATGTATATGCATCTGAATGCATACAAACATTTTATGAATAATTGAAACAATCTTAATTTATTGACACAGTATGAAAAATGTTTTGGAATGTGGAAGTTCTTTAGTCCTATAGACACACACGCATACAAATTTAGGGATATAATGCGGCATGTGTTTACCATCACACACCTGCAACAATGGAATGAATTATGTGATCATCCATCAGGCTTTTCACAGTCTGCTGGGTGCGACGGCCACAAACATCCCCAAGTCCGTTCGTCTCCGTACGGGCAGAACAAGAATTTTTACTTATTGTATTCCTTGAATTATTGGAAAAGTTTTCCCTAAGCGGGAGACGAATACTGTGTGGGGTTAGGGTGAGAAAAAGGGTCTTATCCGAACGAGTTTGACGAAGAAAAAGCGATCACATTCATTGCGAAATAATAATTCCGGAACGAGCCGTGTGGGCGCCGCCGTCATTTTTCACGGCAATCTTTTGATCCTCGCCAGAACTTGCTCATAAAGGCCAAACAAATTACTTCGGCTTTTTGCCCCTCGCATTACGACATTATTAAATTATTTTTACATTTGAGAAAAAATCCAGCCAAAGTAGGGGGCTAAGCCCGAGCCAAATCCCAATTTCTGAAAATTATAATACGAACATATGAATTTATTTCATCGCGTTGAAGAGGTCGTGTTAGGATTTCAATCTTCTGTGAAAGGGTCGTGGCTATTGTAGGTGAATTGCAGTACGATTGTAAACATGATTGACGACCGTCCCACAAAAGAGATTTGATTTATATTATAACCCATTAACGTCCGCGTAAATCAGCTTGGATTTTATTTTCATTGCACTCTCTACGCTATAAGCCGACTCTTTATTGTATTAAAAGTCGTTAATTCATTATAATTAATATTAATAAAATTTAAAATCATTATATCTATACCATTACATATCATAGTGATCTCCTTTCATTAATTGCAATCAAATATTTAATTGAAATTATTTTCATTTCATTTTATATTGTTTGGATCTAATCTAACTCATTATTTGAACTTAATATATTTATTTATTTACTCAATCAATCATGCACACTCGTCTAACAGATTGCTCTAACGCGACGAGTGTGCTATATAGATTAGGAATTGTTTAAATAGGTATAAACACGACATATATGTTCAAACGATAAACATCTATGGAAAAATTTTTGCAGCATTTTACAATCAGTAGAAATTGAAATGCTGAATATCTCGAGGTTCCCAGGTTCAAGCCTGGGGTTGACCTCGATTGAAAAGAATTTATTCAGAAGTATTTCTGTAGTAATACTGGTCAGACTTGAATATTTGTGACTCCAAGAAAATTTGCCAACTTATCCGATTTCATTGTTAAAACGGTTCCTCATCATATTGGCAAAACCATCCTACCCACTATGTCACCACTAGTTGAATATGATTTAAAATTTATAATCTATACATTTATATATACACAGAAGTTTAATAACATAGGTGTCGCTCAGGGGTAACCCATAATGGCGTCATGAAAAAATATAAATTAAACAATAGCGGACTCCAATGTTGCTGTTTTTCTACTATGCACATCCAAATTACACATAGTATTTAGGAAAAATTTGGTATATTACTCAAGGTACCTAAATTTGAACCAGAAAATAGTTTCGGAAGGGCTTTGAACCCCGGATGGAAGAGTTCCTGTTCGGACAAACATTCGAATATATGTCCACTGCTTTCAATATAAAACTGCCATATCTCATAGCATTAAATTTTTGAAAAATATGTATGTATGTATGTAGATGCGCTGGAGAAACTCCTTATAATTCGTTTACACATAAATCAATCACAGAATGTAGGACTGTAATTATACCAACATAAGATGTATCCCGATTGAAGACAATGAAAGCAAAAAACATCGTCTATTCTTACATTTCTTTGTATATATTATAAAATGACTTAGATAGTATACATATGTATGTATGTACATACATATGTAATTAGAGATTTTAGATAAGAAAGAAGGTATGAAATCTAAAACGAAAAATAATGGAATTCTTATTGGCTAAAGAAAGTAAATCTCTCTTTGTATGAGTAACAGCATTAAAATTTGGCTCTTACATTTTTTTCCAAGCAATGTTCAGATACTGTCAAAGGAAAAAATGCCGTCTCATCGACCATTGTTGAGTCGATCCATTTATGGATGGTAGCTTTTTGTCAATGACAAAAAGACACTCTGCCGATGAACACGTAGACATCACCGCCACCTTTCCCACACAAACGAATAGGAGGTTCAAAACGCCTAAACCTCCCCCCCCCCCCTCCCCCCAAAGAAAAGGAAAATGGCCCAAAATTCTTATCGGCCAATAAGACATACTCCAACTAGGGATCCCAAATATTCGTCGACTTCAACTATTCGAATATCGAATAGTAAATCAAGAGCTATTCGAATATTCGAAAATATTCGAAAATTAAAAAAAAAGGTAATTACATATGTACTAAGCATAAATTACATTATATTTATATATGTAATATATTACAATTAATACATAATTTTAAGAATATTAAAAAAAAACATATTAAACACAAAATGCACACATATATAGATAACATAAAAATTTATAAACTCCTTCTGTTGTTATTAAATATGCACTATTCTTGCTTAATTCTTTGATTGCGGTTTCAACGGGAGTATGAACATCAATTAAAATTTTCAAAATATCAATTTCATTCTTAGAAACAGTATTGAAATTATATTCTTTTAGTAATATGTTTACACTTTCGTAAACTTGAATAAATCGTCTTATCATAGTTGCCATTGAATTCCACCTCGTTTTTACATCCAATAATAATTTCAATTTTTTATTTTCTTTTTTCATTATGATTTCTTCTAAAAATGTATATTTCGCCGGTGACTTCTTAAACATTCGGTTTATTTTTCTGATGTTTTCTAAAATTTCGTAGAGATTATTATCGATCGAAAAGTGATTTTCTTCAAACATTTCTGTATTTAATAAATAAAAATCCGTTTCTTCACATGTAGACATTTCATCTTCCTCATTATCTTCATTTTCGTCACAATAATTATCGCCATTACATATTTAATTTTCTTCATAATCGTCTTTTCATATTGATTTTGTGTATTTATTTTATAAAAAAATATATACACGAATAATATTCGAATAGTTGATGAAATAATTGAATAACGAATGGCTGAAAAATCAGACGAATTATTCGAATACTCGAATATTTGAATATTCAATTGGGATCCCTAACTCCAACTCAAGAACAACAAAAGTTAATACGCCGATTTTTATTTTCAAATTTTAACATGCAAATTAATAGCTAAAAGAAAATCACACCACTGTTTGAAAGCGTGGGTGAAAATAAAAATTACATTGTGCATTATTGGGGAAATGAAATTCGGAAATTCGCAAGGAAACGTAGCATTTGAAAACGTGGAAACTTGTACAAACTGGGGACACATGTGCGGTAACAAAATGAAACGCGAAACGGAGCTTTGTCGAGACGCAGATCGATGTCTAAGCGAAAGGTAAAAAGATTTACGACAAATCCTCAATCCTGCTGCAACCGGGTTAGAAAAGAGAATAAATAAACAGTTCAAAAGCAAATAGCACACGTCTCGTCTTCCGATTAAATCCACATATGAGATGCATCCAAACGTTTCATTCACGTTTGAATGAATTCATAAAGTTGTAATTGTACACGAACACGGACTATATATGTACTTACAGTAAGTACATATAATTACAAGTTTCACAGTCTCCTTTACTGATTGCAGCCCAAGTGCATTTTGCGCTATTGAGACGAGCATTAGTGCCAGTTTCACAGGATAACGGTACCACAATGAGGAGCACAATCGACGCCGACGTGTACTAGAATGCATCCTATTAAATTGAAGATCCATTAAACGACTGACGTCACCAAATGCTAGATATTACGAGAGTTCTAGGTAGTGGTTCACAATGGGTGCAGAGAAAATATGTACATGCTAAAATACGCGTTGTACCCAATGAAAATTAGTGAAAGTTATCACCTAAAATAAAGAAAAAGATGTTCATCAAAATGGAATGGAGTTCTTGTTTCAATTTTACAAATCGCATTATACGAGGATATGTATATAATAAAAAATATACATTACATGAACTTAAAAGAGGAAATATTACCCAATGAAATTAAGAAAGCCTCTTGGTACATTTAATATGTAAAACATTATACGCAAATCAAAGAAGTATTATAATTATGATAAGATGGAATTTTTGTCAAGTATTTCGATTTTATTTACCTAAAAGGTATGTATGGGAAACATAAATTTTATTTATTTTCTTTCGTATGTGAACCATTTATTATTTAAACGACGTTTATTCGAAGGGTTTTCGAAAAAGCTTTGATGTAAACATTTAAGTGAAATTACAAACAAATGTATATAGCCTATTTGGAATAAATAAGAAAAATGAATAAATAAGTCGTAAAATTATCCTTAATATTTCATGGATTTATTTCAACCTACACAGAATTTTCATTATATTTCATAACCAAGACAAGTGGAGTAATATCATCTTACACTTTGCATTATATTGCAACGTAGGAATTGCTTAAGCATTTGACTGCTACAACAACGATATATCGTTGTTATGAAAACGTCGAAAACTGCTAATAACAATCGTTGTTGACGTCATAATGGTTGCATTCGAATATACTTTCTGTGCGCACTCAGTACGTTGGAGATTTTTTGAACAACGTTAGTCCTATCGAACTGAAACTTAGTATTGGTTACTGAAATTCAATTATTTTTGGGATATAATTGAATTCAAAAACTAAAAAAAGGGGACACCTATAAGGGAAACTACCATTTCCGGTCAACTTAAAAATTTGAAAAAAAATTTACGTACATAGTGTCGATAAGAATTTCAGTAACCAATGTTAAGTTTCAGTTCGATAGGACTAACGGTGTATTGGATCAGTAATCGATTCATATATTATTACTACGTACATACATATATAAAGTAAAAACCATGGAAGAGTGATCAGTGATCGATTCTGAGTACAAATCAGTCAAATCTTCTATTGATCACTTCATCTATATTTACGTCCAGTGAAAACTTATTTAATTTTGTTTAAATCATAGTAAAGTTTTATAAACATTTTTTGTAGAGGAACCGTAAGTTTTCTACATTTATCTGCCCCACACATACATATCTACTACTTTATCTTTTATTTTTTATTATCTTAGGGGCGATGATGGTACCATATTTTGTTTGTAAAACGGCTCAAAGGAATGTTGTGGGAAGCAGTCGCTAAGAAACAATCTTCTTTTGGAAAAAAATATAGAAAATTCTCACATTTCAAAATTGACCCTCACCTAAAAGTTAGATATAAAAAATAAAGATGTTAATACGGCATGCGGAATCTTATCAAACTCGAATTTTACAAACAAAAATTCAAGATTGAATGAAGTATAGAAGAGGCTTGTAATAAAAAGGCTCACTATCGCGCCAAGTGTACTGTAGTTTGAAACGAGCCCTATATGCTTATGATATGCATATTTTTATGAAATTTTCACTATATTTGAGAGTCAAATGTTGCGACACCACAGTCGTAGAGAGTGGAGCCATTTTGGCTTGCATCTCAGTGTTGAGGCAAAAGCCGACGTAACTCGGGTTTACGACTCCGTTGTTTCCGAGCGGTTGGTCGCCATTGTGTCGTTATGCGCCGCACGTGTCGACAGCTCAATCCCACGCTAATGGTACCTGACCATATTGAAAATGATTACCGATTGCGAAACTGCGTCTGTATCTCACCCCTTATCCCCATCGTCAGTGCAATGACTCCCAAAGGATTTTTCGATTTGAGTTTAGAGGGTGCAATCCATGCTACACATATATTTACATACATACAAATGTATAAATCTAGGGGTTGTGAATTCACTGGGCTCATATTACAATGTTGTAGACATATATTACAAAAATGAAAAATCAGCAAAAATCAGAAAAGACTACTGTCCCAAAATAAACGTCGTAGATATTGTTGCCTAGGGGTGGGTGGAGGATCCAAGTAAAAGGCCTTAGTCGTTTCACAGCATTTATTGATGATTAAGGAGATACACGCACTGACAGTACTTAGTCTAGAATGACATGATATCGCATATGTACCGCCTTATAAGGGGTAGATCTCGCAGGACGTCTAATCTGTTTACCTACTGTATAGTCACGTATTCGAATATGTATTCCCACGGTATGGGTCTGTCGTTCTGAGAAGTGCAATCATTGTTTAGCTTACTTGCACTTAGCCTGTCGCTAATCCTTGAAACCACTTATAACAGTCACCGGTATGCTATCGCCTCTAAGTGCAAGCACATAGTTAATCCGTTTACAGATAATCCTTGAACGGTCACACAGTCTCTGAGATTCTATTCGCTTAATCCGTGGTGTACGTAACAATATTATAATACTGTAATGTGGAGATTGGGTGATTGGCGCTCGTCAAACACTGGTTCACTAGTGCTGATCACCCCATCTCGTGATCGCGCCAAAAAGAGATCGGGGTATAAAAGATCCGTATCCAACAACCAATAGGGTCTCGCGACCCATCGACCAATGATATCTCTGTGCGAAGAGAGTCCGATGGGTATAAATATGTATAGTATGTACATATATAGATGTTCATACCCGATTTTAAAAAGTTATTTTCATATCCATAAAATGTATTATGAACATTTATTTTTAAGAACTGAAAATAGGTTTGAGGGCTTTTTTCTATTATACATAAAACACTAAAATTATAACAAGATAATATCAAAAATAATGTGTCAAATTGATCTCGTTTATGAGATACATTATGTATGAGCGTTAAAAAAAATGCGTTCAGAATCAGTATTTCTGTGCTCAAAATGAGTATTGGAATCAATAGTTGGATGTGATTACTATTGATCGTGATTTTCTATTGCTTTAAAATACTAGAATAAAAATTTGCTTGATAATTAATTAGAAGTAAAAAAATATTTTTTTACATTTTTTGCCGTGCTATTTAATGAGTATATTTTGCTGGTTTTGAACCACGTTTATAAATATTGGTTTTCTACTTCATTTTTTTGATTAAATGTACATATTGACTTATTAATTCTAGTAGTAAATTATTAAATCGAGCTAAAAATGTTTTTGTTGAAGCATGTGTGCGTGAAACAAAATCGAGATGGAAAATGGAGCCTCCTACTAAAAAGCAAACTCAAAGACGTGATTTTGACTCGTCACTCGACGCTCCGTGAGAACGGACGTGCCGAAGACGTACTCTCTGTGCGAGCGCTCATAATACAGCGATACGCCATACCGTCAAAAAACCCACACCTTTTAACATACAAAACAAACACCCCCCACAAAACGAACACCAAACGAACACATGTTGGCACCATGCGAGGATCCAACCTGAAAAAGCGAATTAAGAAGACACTGATAACTACAACCGAAGCTCCTCAACCAGGCTGCTCTCAGACCGCTCAGATGGAGACCGAGTGGCAGTTTCCAAAACATACGGCAAAGAACGTGAAAGATGTTGCTCCTGAATTTAAAATTCAGGAGAAAAACAAATTTGAAGGGCTCTTGGAAGTTTCCGATGTCCCCAGAAGCGGTGGAAGAATCCCGCCCATCATCATGACAGCTACTGGCACTCACGGCAGCATGATCGAGTCGATCAAGAAGTTTATAAAAGACTTCACAATGACTTACATTGGTCAAAATAATGTCAAGATACAATGTAAAAGTCTTGAAGACTTTAAAAAACTTCGGGATGGATTGACACCAGACCGACAATTCCATACCTTTTCGAGGAAGGAGGAAAAGGAAATAAAAAGTGTCGTACGTGGCTTGCCGAAATTGCCGGAAGCTGATATTAAAGATGACATCATCAGACAGGGATTCCCTGTAACCAAAGTCATACAGATGAAGACGAAGGAGCCTAGGAGCAACGCCACCGAGCTATACTTGGTGTTCTTCGAGCCATCGGTATCGGCAAAGAAGATTAAAGAAATCCGGTACATCTGTTACACAAAGGTCAGTGTCGTTAAATATACTAGTAAATCACAAAATATTACTCAATGTTTCAGATGCCAAGAATATGGACACGCTGCGAAAAACTGCAATCGGCAGGCCAAGTGCGTCAAATGTGCCGGCACTCACCTCACCGCACAATGCAATAAAGGAATAGTTACCCCTGCTGTCTGCTCAGGCTGTTCAGGATCTCACCCCGCTAACTTCAAAGACTGTCCAAAAAGACAGAGCTATCTGAAAATGCTGGAATCGAGGAAGAATCGAGCATCAATTGTCAAAGCCAACCCTTGGAAACTCCCAGTGGCGCAGCCACAAAATATCCCGGTCGTTAACGATCATAACTTCCCAAAGCTACCGACCATTAAAACTCCTTCACCAAATATCCCAAATATCCCTAAAAAACCCCACCAACCAACCAATCCCAACATTCAACCAACAACAGACCTAACTTCCATGGCGTCTATGACGAAGATGTTGAAGATCCTCCAGGAGATTCGTGCCAAGGCCAGCGGTTGCACCGACAAACTAGAGCTGGCACTCATGCTTGTCGAATATCTCGATGTCTTTGATTAACGGGAGGCGCCTGAACATTCTAGCTTGGAATGCTCGTGGACTTAAGAATAAGATTGACGAACTAGAGTCGGCGATCGGTGAGTACTGTGTTGACATAGTTTTAATCTCCGAGACCTTCTTAAAACCTCATATCCGTATTAACCTACCTAACTTTAACTGCTATCGCGAAGACCGAGAACAGCATGGAGGGGGAGTTGCCATTTTTATAAAATCGTCAATTAAACATTGTCGCGTAATAACCCCGCCACTAAAAAATTTAGAACTAACCGCCATCGAACTAACAATTAACAACACCCATCACATAGTAGCATCCGCTTACAATCCTCCCCAAAAACGATTATTGGCATCCGATCTTAACAAAATATTTAACATTGGTAGTTCGGTAGTGGTAGCTGGTGACTTTAATGCCAAACATCCGTTATGGAGTTGCGTAAACACTGACCTACAAGGCACAACTCTTTATAAATACATTCAACTAACAGATACAATCTTACTTCATCCGGATACATACACACACTATCCCACAAATAACTCACAACCATCCACACTAGATCTTGTCCTCGTCAAGAACTGCCCAAAAATATCGACACCAAATGCCCTTCAAACCCTGTCGTCTGATCATCTCCCGATAATCTTCTCAATCGACGGGAAACCCGAGGAAATCATCAAGCATAGTTGGGATTACGGGAGAGCTAACTGGCGAGAGTTCAAGTCATACATAAATGACCAAACCATTCTAACTTCAACCACACTCACAAACAAAACCGAAATCGACAGCTCCATAATACACCTAACGGAATCAATAACTCGATCCAAACACCTTCACATACCTAAGACACAATACATTGAACACAAATTAGAGATAACTGACTTTGTTGCAAATCTAATTAAAAGTAAAAATAAACTCCGTAAAATTTGGCAAACATCAAAAAATCCAGCATTGAAAACATTAATTAATAAGCTCACATATCAAATTAAAATTAGAATCAAAGAAATCAAAAATGAAGCTTGGTCTAAAAAATTAGAAAAATTGAGCTCAGTTGATGGCTCTCTATGGAAATTAGCTAAAGCGATTCGCAGGACAAAAAACTCGATTCCTCCATTAGATGATGCAGGAATCTCAGTGACGCGTGATTGCGACAAAGCAGAACTATTATCAAAATCCTTCCAAAAACATCACACACTCACACAACATTACAATCACATACCAACGCATAATAAAGTCAACCGGTCCATTAAAATCATCACAAAAACTCCCACTAACAGTACTAAAAATATAAAATTGGTGCATCCGTGTGAAATCCAAAATATAATACGTAATTTAAAAAATAAAAAGGCACCTGGGCGAGATTCAATAGATAACATCATAATCAAACAACTTCCATTTAAAGCTTTAGTCTCACTATCTAAAATATTCAACGCATGTTTACTCACCGGGTATTTCCCAGAATACTGGAAAACAGCCAACGTAATTCCCATACTTAAGCCCGATAAAAGCTCAAAAAACCCGGCCAATTATCGACCCATTAGCTTACTTTGCACGCTTTCAAAAATTCTGGAAAAAATAATCTACACACGTTTACTTAAAGTCGTAAATAAGAAATTAATAAATGAACAATTTGGATTTCGCACTGGACATTCCACGACCCAACAACTAACAAGACTAACTGAACACGTGACGAAGAACTTTAATATGAAGAGAAGTACCGGAATGGTATGTCTCGACATAGAAAAGGCCTTCGACACGGTTTGGCACGATGGACTCATTCATAAGCTCCTTATTAACAAAATACCAAACTACCTAATTCTCATCATCAAATCGTACTTAACTCGTAGAAAGCTAGTGGTTAGCGTAAATAATGAATTATCGTCTCCAAAAATAATCGCAGCTGGCGTTCCGCAGGGGAGCTTGCTTGGCCCACTCTTGTTCTCCATATATATAAATGACATACCTATTCCAAAAAACTGTCACATAGCCCTATATGCAGATGATACAGCTTGCTTCACAAGTAGCAAAAAACCAGATACTATTCTTAAAAATCTTGAATTTGCAATTAAAACAATGACTGAACACTTCACTAAGTGGAAAATTCAAATTAATCAAACCAAAACAGACGCCATATTCTTTAGTGTTAGAAAACATAAGCCAAGTTCAGATCTGAAAATCCCCTCTGGAGAAAGTCTGAAATGGCAGTCAGTAATAAAATATTTAGGAGTAACGTTTGATAAAAGAATGAGATGGGCACCTCACATTGAGGCAGCGAAATGCAAGGCGATGCGGGGTATATCCTCAATATATCCAATATTTAATCGCCATAGTTCTTTATCAACGCTAAATAAAATAAAATTATATCGCGCGCTCATATTACCATTATTAACCTATGCTTCACCTGTATGGAATAACGCCTCGAATACTAACCTTTCCAAGCTCCAAGTAATACAAAATAAATCCCTTAAAATAATTTATAATACACCCATATATACTAACCTGAAAAAACTGCATGCTATATATAATATTCCGTTTGTTACAGACATTACTAACAAACTAACCAGTAGATTCTATGAAAGAATCACTAATAACCATACTAACACACTTGTGAAGAGTCTCGGTGATTACAACAAAATGTCTATACCCTTCAGGTATAAACACAGATTACCTAAACACAATCTGCTTTAGGTCATCGACTTTAGATAGTCTTTAATTAATATTATGTATTAGATGTATTATGAACATTTATAAGGATTGTAAATAGGTTTTTGAGCTCTTTTTCCTATTATGCTTTAGATTAACATTAGAATAATATAATACTGTAATTACTAACCAAATTAAATTAAAATTGTAAAATAGAAAATGATCAGTAGATCAGTAGCTATTAAAGTAGATATAAGATGTATTGTGAACATAATCTCGTAATAATAAAAAGCATTTAAAAATCAAAAAAATCAAAAGACGTGATTTTTTGCTCCTCAGTGTAATTCAAGATTATATTGCTGGGACGCTTGACATCATATTTATGGATTAAATTTTGAAAATAGGGTTCCCGGATTGATTAAATCACCACTCATAAACTATTATTCAAGCTGCACCAATTTTATTTATTTATTATTTATTTATTAATAGTTTTGGACCATTGTGGCATTACAGGAAGAACCTAATGCGCCACAATGGCCTACATTTAACAAAGATAATACAAGTAAAAAAAACCAGAAAAATTAGAAAGCTGAATAAAAAAATAATAAAAAGTAACAAAAGGAAAATAATAATACAAATAAAATAGTACATAAAATCTACAAAGGAGAAAGAAAAAGTAAAATAAATCAACAAAATATGAATAAAAAATAAAATCACAGCGAGGCCCAAATGGAAGAGAGTAGATTAAAAATTTCAAATATTTAATTCAACTTTCAAATTTTGCTAAAACTACGCACCCTTTTTTAAGCATAAAACATGTGGTAAAAATCTCATCGTCATTTCCATAACAGATATTTAAAGCAAGCACGAATAAAGCTGTTTTAAAAATGCACACAAAATAGAACGTACCATACAGTCAAATTTTAATACACTCTTCAATATTTGGAAAACTTCAAACATGACATTACGGAAAAGAGTCGATTGATAAATAAATTGTGCGCTTTCATATGTACTGTGCACATGCAATTTCCTGTTAGAACCATTCAAATGCATGCGCGCTAAAGGTACGGTTTACGGTATGTATTTGAGTTGCGGTATGTAACTCAAAAATCAAACTGTGTTATTAAAATATATACGTATGTACATATGTATATTTATAATATTTAAGTATGAGCGTGAGAGGTGAGGAATGTGGCACCATTACGATGAAAAATGCGGGACATGGTATTCAACTAGAGGCTTCGGCGCCGCACAAAAGGGCGAATATTACAAATAATTTATAAAGGGCTCAGGCGCCGCCCCTGTGCGGCAACTCGATCTTGCCAAATGATTTACAACGACTACGCCACTGCGTTTATTGCCGAGACTTTTTTCGTCTGCCGTACAATTTGAAGCTTTAATGATGACGCGTTTGCCGGGCGATTTCCCCGACACGTTCGACAGAAAGCGTAACATTTATCAAAATAATAGCATAACATAAGCACGTACTGTAAATAAGCTTCCAATGAAAATTGATCTCCATATATAAATCCATGAAAAAACATATCTATGTATGTATATGGAAGTATTATTTTTATATTCAGATCCACTGATTTATTTGCAAACTTTAAAACGCCAGTCTGCTTAGTGGTGAAACCCACCACTGTGGTCTAAGGACAGAATATTTCGATTTTTTAAGTTCATTTTTTATTTTCAATTCATTAATTGTCATTAATGTTCAATTCAATTCATTAATGTTCAATTCATTAATTATTTTCCAACTTTAGTTTAATATTTACTGTACATTACATAAATTTAAATCATTATTGTTTGAGTGAACAGTGACAATTTTCCTTCGGTCTGACCACACGACCCATGGATTAAGCCGATGGTTATTTTGGCTTTGAAGGGTTTGTTACCTTTTTGTTTTTTTTTTTAATGTATGGCTAACATATCCTAAAAGGATAAACTCTTAAAATTATTAAAAGGATATTAAAAATTATTGAAGGGAATCTTCGAACGGGACAGACACTCATCATTGAAGATTTACATATATTTATCCTCTCTTGTTGTAATTCATATTTATGCGTTCTAAAGAAATTCAAATATTTTGCTTGTTATATCAGTGACAAATTTAAGAAAGGTAGTTAATATTACATTACTATACATACAATTTAAATTTATTGTTTTTAATTAATATTAATGCAAAACTAAAACACAACAATTATTTTTGAGTGAAAATGTTTAATGGATCTGAATATCACGTAAAATGAAAATACGTGTGTAATATATGTACATATACATACATACATTAAAAATCCTTAAATCTGTTATATCTTACGGAGAATTTAAATCTTAGAATTTTCCATTGTTTATGCTTTCAAGTATTTCATGGAACGATTTAAATTATTTCAATGAAAATAATTATTTTCTGGCAAAGCTGTTAATCCATATTAAAAATATATTTATAAGAAAATTATTTAAAAAAATCGCTTTTAATTCCACGTAAAGATAAAGAAAAATGATAAATTAATTTTCCAAAATTTAGAGAATTTCCTCGCTTTCTTAGGAGCCCTTGAAAACCCCACTTGTATTATTTTTTGGTAAAAAAAAAAAACTCATATCTTACACACCGTATAAGATTGGAGTTGTATGAAGTTGAATGTATCTTTTGGGGGGTTCGCGTCATTTTATATTTACTAGCAACCCTTACTTGCGGACTCGAGGGTTACGTACCCGACCCTGAACTCGTAAACTTGTAAGTGCTTTGATTTCTTTGAGTCCGACTTGTATCAACGTTTATTTTGTCTTGTATTTTTACTATCTTATACGAAACATAAAAATGCGTATCTACGCTACGGAACGAACTCGCCTACGAAAATATTAACTCGAAAATTGGACGACTACTATTTACTTATCTATCATCTGTATTCGTATACACTTACACAAAATATGTATATACATCGAACCATACATACGTTTTCATTAGATCTGCATTAGTGATTAAATTTATAGAAACATTTTTCATAGGAAGAACATTTCTAGTATTTCACGATTCATGACAGTCTTTATCGGTGAATAAAATATATTATATTTGGTGTAGGGGTAACGAAGAACGGTGAGATGGTGTTTGAAAGGAATTTTCTACCGTATATATTGAATTTTTCGATATCAATGCACTTGTTTTTATCAAGCCTTAAGATCCGGATAACACCGGGCAACTTGCGAATGACGCAAGAACAATCGTCGACACTTTGGAATTTTAGACCTCTCAAATCGGTCAAAAGCGACCAAGAATCTGCTTATTTATAAATATATATGTAGGTACATGTAATATAAGAGTTTCCAAATTTGTTTTTATTATTGACTACAGTTAAGCTACATATAATGAAATTACATATATACTCCAGGGCGTCACTATAGCTAGGATATATGTATATAATACATGAAAATACAATTAAAAGATGAAAAAATTAAAATAAAATATAAAAAGGTAATAAAATGTACACAAAAATAAAGCATGAAAATAATTTAAAGTAAAGAACAGAAATAATAGAAAAAATAAAAAAAATAAGATAAAACATAACAAATTAAATGTGAGAATACATTTATGTCATCTGAATATCCCTTAACCAGAGCATATTTTAGATTGAACAAATCCAAGTTAATAGAAATCTGATTGAGGAGTTTGATGCCCTGAGAAACATGAGACGAAACCATCAAAAAACCAACCAGTAATTTATAGAAACGTGTCCCCAAATATACTCTACGTCATGACTCGGGGGAATATGTATTTACATATCTGGCTATAGTGACGTATTACTTGTAATGTCTCTTCATATAATATCCCAATTTCACATGTACACCAGTAAATATTTCATCATCATCATCATATACAGTCGCTCATCATCTAATGTTGGATGAAAGCTTCTCCAATACGCTTTCACTCGTCCCTTTTTTGCGCAACTCTCATTCATCTCACCACACACATTTTCCTAATTTCGTCATCCCATCTTCCTTGCGGTCTTCATTTTACCCTTTTACATTCTCTCGGGTACCATTCTAGTACTTCTTTTGTCCACCTTTCGTCCATTATTAATTTCGTTCACCATAAGTCCACGTGGCCCGCCCATTGCCATTTACGTCATCACTGGCAAAACGCATTGATCGAAGATCTTTTTACATACCTCCTTTACGTTTCACATGGCTTTCGGGTCAGTGGTCATTTTTATCTCTTATCCGATCGTTTTTTCTTCAGACAGAGTGGCATTTTTGATTTAAAAACAACACTCATTAATCCGAATACACTCCATCCTAATTTCATACTTATCTTTATTTCTTCTTCTTTACTTACCGGACATGTCAATTATTTGACATGTAGTAAATAATATAAATAATTATTTACTTCTACTATTATATCATCTAATGAAATGCTATCAGGCATGCAATAACTTTTGAACATTAATTTGATCTTATTTACGCTAATTTTTAATCCTACTTTCCTACTTTTCTTGTCCAGCTGTGTTAGTCTGTTAAGTAGATCAGCTGGATCGCGAACTATTAAAACTATATCGTCTGCGAACCGAAGATGGCTCAAGAAGCGACCGTTGATGCTTACTAGTGTCCCATTCTAGGTTCCCGAAAATTCCCTCAAGCACCGCATTGAATAGTTTAGGAGAGATGGGGTCTCCTTGCCTTACTCCCTTTCCTACGCTTAATCTATCTGTATCTGAAAAAAGTTTACCGAAGCTATGGGGCTCTTATATACACAGCCCCACATAGGGTTCCGGCACTCCTCAGTACATACATATGTACATATGTGTACATATATGTGGACGCCATCCTCCAAATACGTATAGTAATTAATAAGATTATTGTAAATCATATTAACAATTAGATACAACATAACTTTTTATTGAATACTTATCTCGCAGATAAAACCGACTGAGGAGATATATGTACAGTGAAATGTCAGATTTGACATATTTGGCCAAAAATCAATATATATCGTGTATTACATTACATGAAGCTAGACGCCAAATTTGAAATTTATATATATACACATGAGAGTTAAAACTATAAATATTTAAATATTAGAGATAACGAGAACCTATAGAGCAAATTTTATAAAATATAGAGTGAATTATAGGCGTTTAAACAATTAAAATCTTATATGGCCATATCAAGGCGAACAGGTTGAAGACACGGGATGAACGCTTATTAAACGTCAGGAAGGTTTACGGGCCCCGTTTTTAAAACGCGTTGTATACGATATTTTTATCTCCAACGTAATGGCAGACGATACATTAACGTGTATTGATGACCAAAATGAGCAATATGGCAAAGTATGAAAACGATCGGATAAGAGATAAAAATTACCACTAACACGAAAGCCATGTGAAACGTAAAGGAGGTATGTAAAAATAAGCTAACTGTAAGAGCCATCGGTAAATAATCGGATTCATTATAATTTTGGTATATTTTCTTGACTTTATTAGTCCTAGCAAACATTAACCTTACAACATGCGCACATGCCGGCGTGGAAAATTTTGAATCGTTTTATTTTATATTCAAACTGTGCGAACGGTGGTAGTTCGTAATTTAGTGCAGGCGCGTCCAACTTCTCGGAAGTTCGTCCCGCACAATTTAAGACGGGGATATCAACGCGAACGTAACCCAAATCGACGTAATTTATAGAGCGGGTCCGCTTGTTAGCGTTTCTGGGTGGGGGTTGGGGGTCGCGACCCTTCTGAATTCCTGCGTATTATTATTTCGAAGTTGCCCGTTTAGGTTTCGGCTATCAACAGCTGCTAAATCCATTAGGATTCCCCAGGGCCGCGGCCCCCCGATTTGGAGGCCCTGGGCTCGAGCGTCGACGGACATTTGTCTCGGGCGAAAACTTAGACGAGTTTAAACGCACTTTGTTTCGAACGTTTGTTTGTGCGCTTAATCTGGAACAAACTCCAATTAAATACGAATATGAGCCGAGGGTGGTAATGTGCGACTGTTGTTCCTCCAGCCAGGGGTCGCCAAGCGACAGTTCGCGGTGACTAATTTACGACTATCGCAGTCCGTATTGTCTTGCTGTTTGACTTGAATTTAATTTGATAGCTGAATTGATTAAACTTTGCCTCTGTATACAGTGTCGAGAATTTCGATTGTACATGTAACGCGATCATGGTACAGTTTATATAAAATATTACACGCATAGTATTAGATAATACATATGTACATATGTAAATATATAATTTTATTTTTACATAGATTTATACCAGGAAAGCTTGACAGGAAGACCCCAATGCGCCTTCCTGGACAATTAATTACAAACAATGCAGCATTTTTATTACATAAATCACTGTATTTAGAAAAGCTGAAGGACACACTTGTACATATTTTTTTACGAATTGCACATACACTAATACAGAAGATTTGTGACAGCAGGTAGGATGATATTTTTGCCAATTTTAATGCACAGTTTTAAGATGATCAGATAAAATTGGCAAACTCTGATAAGAAACGATTGACTTGAACTCACAAACAGCTATATATTAAAGATAAGCCCGGGATCGAACCCACTAATCTCTTGGTGCTAAACATAAACGCAACCACTGAGCTATACTGCTGGACACTGAGCTATACTGATATACGGGCCCATAAGTAAAAAACTATTTTTAAATACACATACATTGTTATTATGGATATCCAGCAGTATATCTCGGTGGTTACATTAATGCTAACTATCGAGAAGTTCCCCGGTTTGAGCCCTGGGTTAACCACCACTGAAAATAATTTATTCCGAGTATTTATATTTTTGATTTCCATATGCTTTTTATTATTACGAAATTATGTTCACAATACATCTTATATCTATTTAATATCTGCTGTTCTACTGATCATTTTCAATTTTACAATTTTAATTTAATTTTGTTAGTAATCATAGTATTATATTATTCTAATGTTAATGTACAGCATACTAGGAAAAAGAGCTCAAAAACCTATTTACAATTCTTATAAATGCTCACAATACATCTAATACATAATATTTATCACTAAAGTCGATGACGTAAAGCAGATTGTGTTTAGGTAATTTGTGTTTATACCTGAAGGGTATAAAAATTTTGTTGTAATCACTGAGACTCTTCACAAGTGTGTTAGTATGGTTATTAGTGATTCTGTCATGGAATCCACTGGTTAGTTTGCTATTAATGTCTGTAACAAACGGAATATTATATACATATGGCATGCAGTTTTTTCAAGTTAGTATATGAACATATATGGGTGTATTATAAATTATTTTTAGGGATTTATTTTGTATTACTTGGAGCTTGGAAAGATTAGTATTCTAGGCGTTATTCCATACAGGTTAAGCATAGGTTAATAATGGTAATATGAGCTCGCGATATAATTTTATTTTATTTTGAGTTGATAAAGAACTATGGCGATTAAATATTGGATATATTGAGGATATACCCCGCATCGCCTTGCAATTCGCTTCCTGAATGTGAGGTTCCCATCTCATTCTTTTATCGAACGTTACTCCTAAATATTTTATTACTGACTGCCATTTCAGACTTTCTCCAGAGGGGATTTTCAGATCTGAACTTGGTTTATGCTTTCTAACATTAAAGAATATGGCCTCTGTTTTGCTTTGAGTAATTTGAATTTTCCACTAAGTGAAGTGTTCCGTCATTGTTTAATTGCAAATTTAAGATTTTTACGAATAGTGTCTGGTTTTTTGCTACTTGTGAAGCAAGCGGTATCATCTGCATATAGGGCTATGTGACAGTTTTTTGGAATAGGTGTGTCATTTATATAATGGTGCTGGTCAGACTTGAATATTGGTGACTCTAAATCGATCGTTTCGTGTCAAAGTTTGCCAATTTATCTGCTTTCATTGTTGAAACGGTTGCTCATCAAATCGGCAAAACCATCCTACTTCTGTCACCACTGATTTCAAATTTAATACCAATTGTACAGGTTTAATACTATAATTGTGGCTCAGGAGGAACCCGTAATACCGTCATGGTAAAATATAAGAACCCGCAATGCCATCATGGTAAAATATAAATTTAAAAATATACTAAAAAAAAAGAACTTAAATTAAGATAGAACTAAAAATCTACTAGAATTTTGAATCCTATCTTAATATAAACGAAACTACAGGCGAAAAGCAAGTTTCTCAATGTATTATACATAAATATACAATATTATACATAAATGTATAATATTGTATATTTATGTTATTATATTATACATATATTATACATGTACAATTCAAAAAAAATGTAAATGCATCAAACTGCAGAAAAAAGTAAACTTGTATTTTGAATTGTACATATTAAAAAATAAGTTTTAATCCGATGTTTGTCCAGGCCTTCTTTAATTAGGGCATAGTTCTACATACTATTCAGAAAAAAATTCTACTTCGATATTTTAAAAACTTTGATATGTTTATCACAATATTATGTTATTTGTGAATAATTAAATAATATTAATTTAAGACTAAAATATCTATGAAATTTCATATGCCAGTACGTTGACGTAGATAGAATTAAAAGCCTTTCGATAGATGATTAATCGCGTAGCGATCGTTGGACGAATAAAAATCAAAAATATTATTTTTTAAAGCTATTTTTAGCGATATTTTCAGCTTCACTGGTAGTTTACGTTTATTTATCGAGACAAAAAGAACACTTATGGGACAGAGCCAAAATAGTAAATTTCGCCAAACCTTTTTGTTTGGCAATCGCACCGCGTAAATTCAAGATGAAAAACGATAACGATAAATTGAGAGACCTCCATTTTAAATTTCGGTAAAATGTCAGCAAAAAAAAAAACACGACGCAAAAAAAAAAACAACGAATGGAATGAACTACTTATTAAATTGATGTGGAGTTATTGAGCCCTTTTTGCCTCGGATTTAAATCGTAAATAAAGGGCGGGGATACGGTTTAGTACCGGACCTGCGCCAACTCGTAATTTCCTAGAGGACTTACCTAGCAATACCTTCACTAAATTAAGAGTTTGTTTGCGTCGGCATACGTTGTTCAACTCTAAAATATTGTGATCTATTTTATATTTAATAATTTAAAACACTTTATTTCAATATCATTACTACACAAATTCAACATATGATCCGTTATATTTGAAAGTGGCGAAGTCCAATTTTCATTTCCGAAAACACTATTTCAGTTTGACTTAATTCACAAATTTTTATCACCAATATTTTTAAATATTGTAAAACATAAACAATATATTTCACCAGTGTTGTACCCGATGACATATCATCACATGAGTGTTGGTATATTAAGTTATTAAATAAAAAAAATTGAAAAATAAATATGTCATCGCTCATGAGTTCGATCCTCCGCGCGGTCCAATTTTTTTCAAATACTTTTTAAATGTATTTAATTTAATATTTATATTTCATAATTTAATATGAAAAAAAGGTAAAAATTACCTACCTACCTACATATAAACAATATAAAACACTGTTTAGAAATAAATTTTTAATAGATGGCGTTATGTCATTTCTAAATTATTTCAGTCTATTTTCCTAGTGGAAACATTCGCATCGAATAATATATATATAACATTTTTTCTTTTGTTTTTATTCGTATTACAATCGTACGTCGTTTTGTTGGAAGCGGTATAGCTTACGTACACATGTACATACATACGTATGTCGAATTAAAACGACTATTAAGGCGAAATCAGACAGCGGTGAACGTGAGACGTTGTTTTTTTTAGATAGTTTTAAACATGTAGAAAAAATGTAGCGTTCTTGGGACGCGTGCATGAGATAGTCCTTTCAAAACGATACATTCAACCTATGTCGTTGAAATTGTATGGTAGTATTTATCCTTGCTTGACAGTGATCCATACCAAAACGACCCTTTGGACCATTTTCGATAAAATTGTATCCGTGCTTGACAGTGATCGATAACGGATAAATATTACCATACAATTTCAACGACGTATGTAGGTCAAATGTATCGTTTTGAAAGGACTATCCCATGTACGCGTCCCATGAACGCCAAATTTTTACTTTATCTATGTACGTAGTAACAATAGATGAAGTTTTGTGATCATACGAAAATTCGAACTCGAGATTTTGACTGATTCGAACTCAGAATCGATTATTGATCACGTTTTTATGATCTAGAAAAAATGTGTGTGTCTGTGTATTTTGGGGATAGTTATTTGGCGTTAGTCCTATCGAACTAAAACTTAATATCGGTTACTGAAATTCTTATCGACACGACGTAAATTTTTTTCAAATTTTTAAGTTGACTGGAAATGGTACCTCCCCTTATAGGTGTCCTCTTTTTTTTAAGTTTTTGAATTCAATTATCTACCAAACTGCTAACTGAATCGGACTGAAAATTTTTTACATGTACTAAAAATAATAATCTCTATAACTTCATATTTTTGAAATATTTTTTCTATATGTTTGAAACCGCTGTCTTATTTCGCTCTTATGGTATGGCGAGCGTTATCTCAGACACCCAAACACACAGACGGAATAGCGAAATTATATACATATATGATGTTTCGCAAAATATTTTTCGAAAGGAAGAAAAGTGCATTTACGCCAATTTCAAATATCATATATACAATTCAGTATTTACATAGTAAATTTTAGGAATGATAAGGAAAATGTTTTCTATTTTTAATATTTTTGATTTTGTTTGCCCGATCATATCGAGCAAAGTCATTACCAAATAAATGTACACTAAACAGAATATTAGGATTCAAAATATTGAAATTAATTCGAAAACTGAAAATAAATAAATGATTATAGAAATTATTTCTACTTGAATACATTTGTTTTATAATATGTTAAATAAGTCTGGATTTTCTATATACCAGTTTTCAAAAATTAAATTGAGCTTCGAAAACCACGGCTGACACTCTAAAATTGTATAATGGTGCCTTCGGACCAAGCCAACGACGTCTTCTGGGCCAACTTTTTAAACCAGTAGGATACAAAACATCGAAATAAAAATTGAAATTAAAATATCAATATTAAGCTAAGGAGCAAGATTGAGCTAAAATTAGATCATCGTTGATGTTTTGAATTATAACAATGTTTTGAATTACTACGATACGCATTTACAACCAGAGAGATATTATAATTTCTCTGCTTACGAGCGAAAAATAATCTTGTTATTATTTCTTAAAACTCTTGCTATGTATCCTGCCGTCGACCAAAAATCGATATCGAGTAGAATCGACAAAAAAATCGCGCGTCGGTAATTTGTCAAAGGGTTTTTTTTTTCTTTTTTCGAAATAAAATTAATAATCACACAATATACGATAAATTTTACCTTTGAGAAGATTTAATTATTTGATTTATTTCGATGAGAGAAACAATTCAAGAATAAAAAAATCCGTTTGATGTAACCGACAACACCTCGGGCTAGCGACAATCGTTGGATCACCCATACTAATACATGATATATTCTCAGTAACTGTGCTTTACGGGGAAGTAAAAATAATAATTCTTTGATTTTTTTTTCGATCTTAGTGCGTATCTTCGTAAGTGAAAACATCTCAAGTCGAGGATTACCTGTATGTGATTGTTGATGATCTAATTTTAGGTCAATCTCGAAAATTTATTTAAATTGTGCATGTTCTGTTTTAACTTTCAATATTTAATTTTAATTTTAATATAATAATAATAGTTTTAATTTTGATATTTAATTTCAATTTTTAAATTTAATTTTTATTTCGATATTTTGTACGCTACTGGTTTAAACTGGCCCAGAGACCGTTCGTTGGTTTGGTTCGTACGCACCATAAAAAAAAACTTGAAACTATTTAACCATACCGACGCGTCGCGTCGGTGGGCGCGGGGTCGTCGTGGGGATGTTTCATTAGGAACGAATCATCCCAGTCGCCGGTGGGTGGGTACGTGGGTGGGCGGGTGGAAGGCTGGGTGGTTAATTGCGCACTAAACGCCCCACCTCTAAATTAAAACGTAAAGCGCACTCACCGCCACCCATAACGCGCACACGCGCCCCTCAACCCTTAAGCTTTCTTCAACCCCTAAGAATCGTAGTGGGCGAGAGGATGGGGCAAGATAGGAGTGGGTGGGAGGGTTGCAAAAGTGTTAGCGGAAATTCACACACACACACACACACACACACGAACCTGTCCATCAGCCGTGTGGGGTAGACGGTTTGTAACTTTTCAGAATTCAATTTAGAAAGTCGCTTGTCTCACTAGATGGGTGTGTAAATAAGGAAGGTTTTTTCCCGAAAAGATCCTTGAAAAATTGAACGATTTAACCCACTTCGCATCATGTGATATGGTCCTTTATCTGTCACGCGTCAATGAAGTCGATAGCCAATTATCCAAAAGTGCGTGTTGCATAATACATTTTTTTACTAAAATGATTATTTATAGCCCAAGCTAATAATCGTATACAATTTTCATCAAAATAGTAATAAATTCCATTTAAGCGACATGATTTTCAAATAATGAAGTTTTAAAGCAATCCCGGTATTATGGCAATCGACTCATGGATTGGGGTTGTTTTGCATTATACATTTATAATGATCGAGGAGTCAAGTATATAATGCATATGCAATATCCAACCAAAACCAGAGACTCCACTGGAAATCCATAATGTTCTCGTTGAAATCATGTCGATGAAGCAATTATGCGTGAAATATTGCCACAGTCTGTTGAAATATTACAACGACATTTCAGCGGTGAGTAAGCACCCATTGACGAAAATTCGATTAACAATCGACTGTCGATTGAACGCCTCAATCGAAACGAATAATCAGTTTTCGCCCCGGTGAATCTCGGAAAATGATTGAAAATATTTATTCGACCAAAAAGGTTGTGCTGCTATATTTTCGAACGAACCTCTCACTCGGCCTGCTGTTCATCCGCAGAATTATACGTATGGAAAATCGATAGTTTCAACGAGCGAATCTATTGTCACTTATGTAAGTGGCATTTTATACACCCGCTTAAGCAAAATGCCTATCCTCTTTCTTCCTGCTTCAGTTCAACGTTTGACCCTTTTTCGTCGATTGTTTTATCTGAAAGAACTCGACGATCGCTTTTAACACCCCTCGATGATGCAAAAGAGTGGCTGACGATGTCGTGATATTAAATTTGAAAGTCGGCACTTCTTTCAAAGTTGCTAGCTACATATTACAGATAAGAAGCAACGTTCTCTGTTAAGGCAGATGACTAAGAAACTTTCTACCTTCGTATACATATATACTCCATGGCTTGCAATGCACTTATCCCATGATTGGAAGCACGTTGATTCCATGATTGGAAGCATTTTTGGAAGGATTCTTTCGGAAGGGCCTTCAGCTGCTCCGTTGTGGCCTTTTCTATGTCGGGATTGGTGTCAAAACAAAAATTTTGGGAAGTCAGTCACTTCTTGTCTGTCCACATCCGTCATAATTACAGTGCGACTTCTGGTTCTTCCCAGAAAATAAAAAGTACTAAAAGAAAACGTTTTGACACCACTTCCGACATTAAAAGGGCCACGAGTCCACGACGTAGCAGCTGCAGGCGCTTTCTAAAGAAGCCTTCCAGAAATGCTTCCAATCGTGGAATCAAAGTTGGAATAAGTGCATCGCTAGTCAAAGATAGTACGGTGAAGGAAATTGTGTAGTTCAAATTTGATGTGAGCTTATTACTTTGTTCGTAATTAAATTATTCACAGTATTTTTTTATCACACCTCGTACAGTATGTAGTTAGTATAAATATTCGTCATATAAAAATTGTAAGAACATAAATTTAACCATCGGTAAAATGAATGATAAAAAATTCTATTGCAAACTTTATACATACAATTTATGCAAAATTTAAAATTAAGTCGACACTTCAAGTTTAATTTTTGAAGTAGTGCATATAATTTTATAATGAATTATGACAAGTTTGATACAAAATTGGCGTATGAAGGATATTCGGCATGATAGAAATTACTAATTCATATGCACTACAAAGTAATTTTAACTTCATAAATGAAGTTTATCCCTAATCACTTAGCCGTGAATACGAGCCCTATATTAAATATTGTGTAGTGAACCCTTATTACTTACCCAATTTTAAGTCGTTTTTGATTAGAAACACGGTACATTGTCGTCCTGATATTAATGACACAAGTTTGATTTGATTGCAAAGTTTGGAAAGCCTTGCGATGCGATACATGTATTAAATTTATTATTATATAAAAACATCAAACCAGGGCAAAAGATAAATCTATTTTTTATCGATTTTTTTCAGATCATCCGCCGTATATTATATGTATGTACATATGTGTGTACAGGTTTCATAAACGAATACAATGTATCGCTATTCATCTCACAAAACGAAAGCTATTTAAACCTAGAAATGTTTAGAGATAAAATAAAAATAGTTTTACTACAATAACTATTGGGGAATCATACATATAGACGTAGAATCCATAAAAGCGCTATTAATAAAATAAAATATTTTATTTTATTTTATTTCATAGATCATGAACACTCGCCTTTACAAATCGATACAAAGCGACGAGTCTTTAAATATACCATACAATCGATATACATAAGCACTTTATACAATGCGAATTCATACAAGCATCCACAGTGACATATACAGAGAAAATTTTGCAGCACTTTATAATCAAATTGGCGAACCTCAAGACGCTGAATAACTTGAGACAATTTGACAGAAACCGTTTCAATGAAAATCAGAAAAATTGGCAAACTCTGATAAGAAACGATCAAACCAAGTCAGATCAGACTCCAGTGGAACTCAAACCCGTGACCACTCTGCTCGAAAGCATAATATAATTACCCACCTGTCGACGCTGCTGGTTATTATATTATTTTCATTTTTTTGAAAGCTTATAAATCTGAAAGAGGTATGCATATTTTAATACTGTGTATAATTTATTTTCGTACGCTTTCACTTTATAAGATACTAGTGTTATGACCGTTGAAATTTCAACGGGTGATTTCGGAAACACATTGACACTACATGATTTAAAATAAAGTTACAATATGAATAGTAATAATTAATCGGAATCGGAACTGAAACATAAATCGGGAATCGGTTATTCCAATGAAATTACGTAATAAATAATAATAAAATTATAAAACCCGAAGTCATCATCGAGGTTGAAATCGGAATCGGAAATCGGATAATATGACAAGTACACACGTATTTTTACATCGCATGATGTAAGAAA